>NW_017299509.1:667207-867873 GCF_001594075.2 Trachymyrmex cornetzi
TTCAGTAAAATTGATCAAACTTATTTTATACTTTATTGTAGTTTTATTAATAAATGAGAGAGATTTATATTATAAAATTCTTCGAAATACAATGTTGTCCCACGGCTGTCATATTTTCAGGGTAAATTTTAAGAAAAAATTCTCTCCGTGTATATAACTAACATTATATCATGTAAGTGAGATTTTAAATTTTAATGTTGTAATTTGTTTAAAATAAGCTATTAATTGTTTGTATAATGTATGATCATAGTGTTCTAGGAAGCACATTGATGTATACTTAGTAGCTAAGAGATATTGATAAGAATCCGATACAGGGATCGAAACGTGTATGATTATATTAATACAATAAAGAATTTGATACACAATCACATCTGGTGTTTGGACTCGAATAGGCTTGAAACACATTTGAATTTATTCATCCGAGTCAATTATTAACGAATATTATATTGATAAATATTATTGTATCAAAATATTTTAGCGCATACAATTATATAATATAATTTCTAATAACGTTACTTTAGGAAATTACGATTTACTTATATATAATTTGTACCGTTTTAGTAATAAGAGATTATGGAAGATTCTTGATGTTATTATTATCTTAATATTATTATATTATGAATAATTAAAATTATGAATCATATAAATACAAAAACAAATCCAGGTTACTCGTCTTTTTAGATTAAAAAATTTTTAATTTTTAATTTTAGGAACCAAAGCAAAAGCCGGACCAACCTAAGAAAAAGTCATCCAATTTATCCATGATAGCAAACGTTTGGGCCTTATCCTGTGCCTTAGACCTAGGTTTACTCTGCGAATCTTCCCTCAAGGAAGTCGTCATCGCGAGTTGCTCAGAGTTGGACTTTCCGTCTACCACCGAGGACGCAGGGAAATCTTCTGATCTCGAAAGGAACGATCACGAGGATGACGCTACCAAGTCCGCGAATATCTTCGGCAACTCATGGCCATTCATCGACCCGACGCAAATTAAGCAGATCACTAGTACGAAACCCGCCCGAAGGAAGCGAAGGAGAAAAGTAAGATTATCATTGAAACGGTATAAGAAACCGAGGAACGTACATTCAAAAATCAATGACGCAATAGTGGATCTTGCGATCGAGAGTGATACCTCTCTGTCGCTGCAAGAATCTGGGCAAGAAAATTTGAACGTATCGCATGATCGGTCGGCAAGATTATCGGCGAGGGAGAACTCTTCGTCAACACGATCTCGCGTTTTCGTCCGCGATGAGGACAAGCGTTTGTCCGCAAGTTCCGAATCAAGCGAGAACGAAGAAGAAGTAATTAGTCAAACGAGCTCGGAGATCGCTCCGGTTGATTATTCCGGCTCCGGATACTCCAAATTCTACTCGCAAAGTCATGCGAAGGAAGACTCGCAAAATCGGGAGGAGTTATCCGAATATCCTGATTACTTCATGAACGTCTTGCGAATCGATAATAGGATCGAGAATAATGATTTCAATACTTTGGAGGATGTAACGTCGATTGCTGATACTTCCAAGGATGACGACGAGCCTTTGTTGGTCAAGTTTGCGAAATTTTCGAAACGACGTGTGACACGCAAGAGTCTCGAGAATGAAAATGTTTCGCGTAAAACTAGAGGAATGTTATTGAGAAAGAAGAAATCCAAGTTGAAAAACGGTAGGGATCATTCTGTGATGTCAAAGAGAATGAAAAACAAGTTGGTGGAACAGAAAAGAAATACTCGCAATTCCACGGCGCATAATAATCATAATCGGCGGCGAATTTCCCACGAATCGGAGGAAAATTCTTCCAAAAGTAAATCGGATTCAAGAGATGACGTCACTACTAGCACGCGTGATGTCGCGGAGAAAATTGTACAGAAATGTTGCGACTGTAAAACGCAACGGCGGCGTTCTCGCAATTTTAGAAATACTGCCTGTCCGTGCAAGAGAAGTCCGAAGGACACAGCCGCCGCAATTATGCGAGATATTCAAGAGTGTATAAGTACGAAAATTGCGAAGGATGACAAAAATGTCGAGGAAACGATTTCCAAAAATGGAAGAGATATGCTTGAGAAGTCGAGTCATAAGGATCCCAGTCAAGACGTTTCCATGGAATACGAGTGGGTAGATAAGAACGAGCTTAAAAATCAGGATTTATTATCTCAGAAATTTGAACGATCAACAAATGTTGAGGAATCATTGATAAATGTTAATCCGGTTGGTAGGCGTCGCAAGAAGAAATACAGATACTCGATCGATTGTAAACAAGACGAAAATACGGAGACGGCTTATCGAAGTGTCTTTCACGATTGTGTCGATTTTGATACTCCGCAATCGGCTCCATCCTTGAAAATAAACATGGAGGAGAGCTGGAAATCTGAGGACAGTAGCGACAACGACGACAGGATCCACTCATCTTGGCGACGATCGACCTTAGAATCTTCAACTGAAGAATGCGGTAACGAAGTTGTTGATAGCGCGATGCTATTGGCTATGAAAATTGTTAGTGACGATTCTATAAAAGATGAAAAATGTGATACCAAGGATGAAACGTTGAATAACGCGTGTTTGAAGTATCACGAAAAGTCAGATACTTTCCCGGCAAAAATAAATCCTTTTGACGATTCAAATGAAGCTACGGAGGACATAAAATTCATCAACCAACGTGACGAAGCTATAATCACATATACAAATAAAAATAGAACAATTAGGAGATCGGCTTCAGACGGTAACTTTGCCAAAGATGAGGACGATGATTCCAAGGTACCCATTACTTATGTACTCGTTAATAGAATTGTTTATGAAATTGACTCGTTAAATTTGTTTGTATTTAAAAATAAAGTTTTTTTCAATATAAGAAAAATAAAGAGTAGAGAATAGGCATGTAAAAACATACTTTTATATATAATAATTCTGAACATTATTATCTAATACATTTTTTTTTAAATAATTCACTCTTCGAAATAAGTTTTGGAAATTTTCTTATTTAACCTCCAGGCGGCCGGGCTTTTTTTTATCTGAAAAAGTGCACTTTTGCTAAATATTCTCATTTAAGTGCAGCCCAATAATCAACTGATGTGTCGGTCATGGGGTGACATCATATGGTGCCAAGCCGGTCGTCAACAGTTTTGAAAAATTTTTTTCTTTTTAAATTAGGAAATATGGGTACCTGAGGGTTTTCGAGGTCACTAAAAACTTTTCTGATCATCCTAGGCTCTGACAAATCTCATATAAATAAAAAAATCAACGTTTATTCACCTAATTTTTCAATATTACATAGCTAAATTCGATAAAATAAAACTACTTCCGCTTAGTATCACCCATAGGGCTAACGGCGTGGACGTAGGGTTAACGGCGTCAAGTATTGTAGCCCCTTCTTTTGTTTTTTTGGTTTTTTATACGATCAAAATTAATGACATCATCTCGACCGCCTGAAGGTTAATCCTGTAAGTTATTACAATTTATAGTTTTGAAAGAATAAATGCAATCAGTACATTTTAAAAAAATCACATGTAAGCATTATACAATCCACAATATATATTAACATAATAATAAAATTAAATTATAAATACACCGTGGTTCAATAAACACAAACAATTCTTTGTCTGAAAGGCATATACCACGAACACCAGGTAGTAGTGGCGATTATTACATTTCTTTTATTAAACACATGAATTCAAAATAAACGTTTCGGTCCCAATCGGACCATCTTCAGTATTAACAATACTATTATAATTTATTAGAATGATCCTATCATACGCAACATAATTATACAATTTAGATAAGCCGTCAATCTTACTTAAAAATAATTTCTAGTCATATAATTTTATCATTTGTCATTAACTAAAACAAAAATTATTTTTCTCTCTTTTCTCCTAAAACGGAAGTCATAAATTTTTTCGCTCCGTCACATAAGCTTCATATTTTGCTGATCACCTTTGTCACATCAAAAAGGATTTTGACTTCCGAAAAAATTTATGACTAGAAATTATTTTTAAGATTGACGGCTTATCTAAATTGTATAATTATGTTGCGTATGATAGGATCATTCTAATAAATTATAATAGTATTGTTAATACTGAAGATGGTCCGATTGGGACCCAAACGTTTATTTTGAATTCATGTGTTTAATAAAAGAAATGTAATCGCCACTACTACCTGGTGTTCGTGGTATATGCCTTTCAGACAAAGAACATAATAATATATAAATAATATATAGTATATAATATATATTTGAATGTAATGATAATAGGACCAAGCTACAGCCGCAAAAAACATGAAAAGTAGCAAAGTAAATGTAATGCGACAATGCTCACGTAACAAAGGTAACAATTTGAAGCATGATAATGATATAAAAACCGAAAGCGGTCCGCGTAGAGTGACCAGGGCTCTAGTAAAGACTAAAAATATTAACGAGAATCATCCCGGTAAGCTAGTATGGGGATTCTTTTCAGGATGGTGGCCAGGTAAATATATTAGAGATAATGATTACAAAATGTCTCGCACGAACGTGTTGCATACAAAATTTAGTTCGCATTGCGAGTACAGGTTTCATTGTAAAAATTAACTGTCAAAATTAATGTCATTAATGTTTTTGGCTAATTAGAAATATCATTTTTGTCGCGCGACTATATATTAAATAATGCTTATCTTATTTTAAGTATTTTATTTTATCTTAAAGAAATATCTTTTTTTTTTAATTCAAAATGTAACGTTGCAGCATTAATCGTCGATGCCGAACATGTAGGAATGGCTCCTGAACCTGATAAGTTGTGGGTCTTTTGGATCGGAGAATCGCAAATATCGTTGGTAAATTAGCTATGACTAGTTTAGAAATCTTTTCGTTAATGGAAAAGATAATGAAACATAATTGTGATTCCAGCTCAAACCAGAAACACAGATACAACCGTTCTCGAGGAACTTGGAGGAGCGATTGTCGCAACCGTCTCGTAAAAATATTCGTTCGCGTGCCGTTGACGCGACTATACAGGTTCTTTGATATCTCTTCGAGAATAAAATTAAAGACAATAAGAATTATATAAGGAATTACTTCCAAAAATGCGATGTGCCGTTACGATTATTTTAGATACTACGCCAACGTTTCAACTGCACTCTGACAAAGCCTTATTATTATTGGATACGACGAAACATAGCTAATTTGGAGACACGTAAGTCATAAGATCCTACGAATTATCTTTCGTAATCGTTTGCAAATAAATGCAAAAGTTATTTGATACGACAGTGGATGATCTAACGTTTCATCCGTACCCGGAAAACATACAAGAAAAACTAGATGGCCTGAAGGAAAAAAACTCCAAAGCTACTAAGAAATTTATGTCACGTCGGAAAAGTATGTCTTTTTTAGATCTATAATGTTTGTATACTGTTTGAAACGCTAATTTAATATCCTGTGCAGGTTCACCAGAGCCGCCACCGAAAAAGCAGAATACGGAAAAAAATAAAAATGTAAATACAAGCTGGGAACAAATCGATGATGAGCGCTTATGTTTGCAAAACCAACAGCCTGGTGTGATAGCCTGGGCAAAAATCCCTGGACATTGCTGGTGGCCAGGTATAAGCGCATTTAGTCTTACTTTTTTTTTTACTAATATTCGCTTAATCCTTCCTCATAAGTATGAAGAATATTTCACATTTTTTTTTTCAGCAATGATTATTGATTATCGCGACTGTTGTTTAAAAGAACCGAGTTTTGGCTGTCAATGGATTATGTGGTATGGGGATTATCAAGTTTCGGAGGTGACTAGTTTTTATATCAATTTCCAAAAAAATGAAAACGTTTGCACAGCAGACGTTCCGTTTTCTATTTTTATATAATAAATTATTATTTTATATTTTGTATTTAATAGGTGCGTCATCTCGAATTTTTGAAATTTCACAAAGGAATAGAAAAGATGCGAGAGTACATTCAGAATACAAACAGGCTACCATATCTTGAAGGCGTACTTCAAGCCTCCAAGGTAAAAAATTTAAGGAATTATTTATTTAAGAGATAATATCATAAATGGTTTATTTGAATTGTGCGATGTGTATTACATGTATGATGAATTTTCTTGTAAGAAATTTCAAAAACTTTCACGACATTTGAATCTGACTTTTTAGGATTATTGCTCACGGTTAGGATGCGACACGGATAACTGGACTTTAGATAATGTCTTTGAATATTTTTCAAATAATATTCACGTACCGTCTAACCAATTACAAGTTTCAGACTCTAACAGGATATATGATAAGTATTCCAAGGAGATGATAAAAAAAATCAACGAATTCAAATTCAAGTCGGATGTAGATGCTGAACGAAAGCGTGACATAAAAGCGAGTAGTAAGTTGAATTGTGCAATATGTGTAAATCACAAATTGGTGACTTTTTAATATCAATTTTTTATTTGTAATTTTTTGATTAACTATAGATAATTTTCATCGTATAGTATCAGGAGACTGTGATTTGGAAAACTTATGCTTAAAATGTTTGAAAGTTCCTAGAGGCAGGAAGGAGGAACATCCGTTCTTTGTAGGATCCTTATGTAAAGAATGCTCGGTATGAAATAAAAGACGTTCTTTCATAAATTGTAGCTGTAATCGTAGAAAAATAATAATCACCTATTTATTGCACAAACATTTTTCTGTTTTTTTTTTTCTAGGATGAATTTAAACCGTGTATGTTTGTGCATGGGAACGATGGCAAGTGCGTAAGTATTCAGCAGTTCCGGCGATATTTAAAGATTATAATATTGATTGTCGCTTTGTTTCACGTTTGATTTCAGTTTTATTGTACAATTTGTGCCAACACCGGAACTGTTCTTATTTGTGATTCAGAAGATTGTCCACGGTTGGTTTATTCGCATTTAAAATAGATTTCTGTTGCGTCACAGTATAATTATTTAACGCATTATTCATTTCAGTGTTTATTGTACAGCTTGTTTGAAATTTTTGATATGTCCAAAATCATTTGATGACATGTTGTTGGAAGATCCATGGGAATGTTTCCTCTGCAGAGACAAAACTAAACAGCCCAAAGATTTGATATTGCGTCCGCGGATAAATTGGAAAGAGCATTTTACAAAAATGTTCCGTACAACTCCTAATTTCACAAATGATGTAGATATTGCAAATCTGAAAGAACAGAATAAAGCTGTACGTGTGTTGTCTCTTTTTGATGGCCTGAGCACTGGTAAGATAAATTTGCATTTAATTTACAATCATACTTTTTTAAATGCTCGCATTAAGTTATTGCAAGTTCACGTTCGAAAGATATAATTATTTTATATGGTATATATATATTTTTTAAAATACATGATAGGTTTTTTGGTGCTTCAAAAATTGGGGCTCGTTGTGGAAGTTTATTACGCTAGTGAAATTGATGTAAATGCCTTAACGATTAGCTCTGCCCATTTTGGCGATCGTATTACTTATCTAGGAGATGTAAGAGGTATAACAAAGGAAAAAATTCAAGAAATTGCGCCGATTGATTTGCTAATTGGTGGGTCACCATGCAATGATTTAAGTCTGGTCAATCCGGCGCGATTAGGTCTCCACGGTACTAATCTACAATTAATATCTGTTAAAAGTTTTTATAATGTATCTGTTAAAAGTTTTTATAATGATTTTAATCTATTTTTGTAATCATAGATCCAAAGGGGACAGGCGTTCTCTTTTTCGAGTACTGCCGAATTAAAAAACTAGTAGAAAAAGCCAACAAAGATCGACACATGTTTTGGTTATTTGAGAATGTCGCTTCTATGCCAACCGAGTATAGATTAGAAATTAACAAGTAAATTGAAATATTTGTTAACTTATAATTCAATAGATAATATTATAATTACACGAAATTAACCTGTTACATTAATTATTATAGAAATTTAGGACGAGAACCAGATGTCATAGATTCGGCGGATTTTTCACCCCAACATAGACTGAGACTTTACTGGCATAATCTTCCCTTTAATCCATATATGCCGTTATTTGAAAGCCGACAAGACGTTCAGGATAAGCTTACTCCAAACTTGAACCGAAAGGCTCTTTGCAAGAAACTTCATACCGTTACGGGCAGAACGGGTTCCTTACTACAAGGTATAAAAATATCTATAATAAAAGCATTTCACAGATATTTTTATCGAAAACGATGTGTACTTAATTTCTATTTTTATTTTAGGAAAAGCAGAATTAAAACCAATTATAATGAAAGGCAAAACTGATACGATATGGATTACTGAACTCGAAGAAATCTTTGGCTTTCCACGACATTATACAGACGTGAAGAATTTATCAGCCACAAATCGACAGAAAATACTCGGAAAGTCTTGGAGCGTACAAACACTTATTGCCATATTACGACCTTTATGCTTATATTTTAAGTGCAATGAAGACGAGACGAGCAAAAATTTGTTTGTTAGAGAAGATAATTGAATTACCTCCGTATTGCAATAGATACTTTTAACAAAAATTTTGATCTAGCAAAGTTTTTTTTAACATTGTCGAACAGTACATAGTTAAGTACATAATTAAGCATGCAATGATTTTTTATCTCATGCTACTATCAGGTTAATTTATGACTGCAATTATATATAATATACCTAAATTTTTTATTTCTTAAATAAAAATAATGTATAAAATGTTCCTTGTGTGTGCGCGTGTATGTGTGTGTGTGTGTGTGTGTGTGTGTGTGTGTGTAGGATCTAAAAAGATCTTTGCACCGATTCATAAAATTACCGAATATCGGTATTCGGTGTCATTGTTTTTGGATATCCCGTAGGACAATTATCCAATCGGATACCGGATATTTCCTCAGATATTTTGCCAGATTATGCCTGAAAAATGGCTTCATAAAAAAGGGGCAGTAAGAGAAAAATAGCGATAATTTCCTTTATCTTTCAGGGTTGGTAAAAGATATGGTTTAAACGTGTTTTTAAATATTTTAAACAGTTTAAACATTCTTAATTGATGTTTTTAATATGTTTTAAACACATTTTTTTTTTTAGTATTATTTAGACACATTAAAGCATCAAAAACATTTAAGAAGAAACACAATGTTTTATTCATAAAAAAAGATATTAGTCTTTACCAACTCTATTATCTTTCCAATGTTAAAAGAAAAAGATGAAAGAAAGATGAACTGTGCAAGAAATTTAGCTAAAAAGAACAAAATTCTGCATTAATAACGCACACTATTAAAATAAAATGTCAATAGGATATATTGCCGGTAATGATATCCAGTTATCCAGCCAGATATCGGATATTTCTCGGATAATCGATGCATTTCTAATTTCTTGATGTTCAATGATTGATTATGTAACGAATATTTATATACGCAGGGTGTAGAAAAGTATTTCAGACAAAAGTTGTAGAGTTTAAAAAGATCTATTTATTAATCTTATCAGTTTGACTTTAACGATGCCATCTAAGATCAAACTGATAAGATCAGTAATAGATCTTTTTAAATCCTACAACTTTTGTCTGAAATGATGGAAACACTTTACTGCAAAAATTGTGTTTTCTGAGATATTCAGGAGGCCCGATCTTTTTGGGAGATCCTGTATATTAAATTGTATGTCAAGATTTTTTATATATACAACATGATCTTAATATATATCAATATTCATCATTATATGTTGTGTACTATTTTATTTTTAATCGTGTCAACATTCTAGTGATTAAAACAAGGAAAGGATAATAGATTATTTAGTCCTTATTAATTGTGATATTCTTTGCTTCTTTTGAGGGCTATATTCATTTTTTTGAATGAAGCATAGACATACAATTAACAATCATATCCTGTATACACACACATACACGCTGAAAATATATGTTTATATCTTTCCAACAGAGTTATTCTGAAATATAAATTAACATGAATATACAGTTATATGTCATTATTTTCTTTAGCACTCGAAACGGAATAATATAATCATCAATTGTACAAAATAAAATATTGTCTAAAAGTATGGTACGGTTTCTGAAACATTCTTGTCTCATTTAAGGAAACAGAGTAAAGGCCTTAAAAAAAGACTTCTCTTTACCAATTTTTTCTAAAGTAACTATAAAAAATATGAATTGGTATATCATTTGTGTATACTTTGAAAATGTTTTAAGAATTTTTGTATATCAAAATATAAATATATGGCGATGTTGCACAACATTGTAGACTTCCGTGTTCAAAAAACATGATCCATCGGTGGCGTAGTGAACACAAGTTGTAATTATTTGAAATTAAATTTTTTAATCTATATGAATGTAGTTTCAGTTAAGCGAGTTCTTAAAATAATTCTTTTTTATAAAATGGTAGCTGTTAAAAAAAAATCCTTCTGTTTAACTGAAACTATTCATTTTGTGAAACTACTGTTCAAATTGTGGCTAATCGGTCGAAAATTGTTCGAGTTGTAGACGCTTCCAGTTGAAAAATAGTTTTGAAAAAAAAAAACTTTTAAAATTTCAGTATTGATTATTTAATAAAAACATATCGAATTTGTTAGTTTAGCATAGTGAATCTATGTAGCCGATGGTCTAATAGTCTAATTAACGGAAAAATTAGATGTCTTGGACGATTTCAATTTTTTAGCAGAAGTGTTAATAGAATTTACTAGTTTCTCTATTTCATATTTATTTAAAGGACGTTGTCCTTTTTTAACATCTCGATTTCTCTTATGATTATCTGACTGTATACTTTTTCTATCTATTTCTTATTTCGTGTGGAAATAAATATTAATGTGTACTGTGCCTCGCGCTATAGATAACTAATGGCTGTCCAACAAACTTTTTAATTATGTGAAACACACACATCTATACGTGATCATGAAACGTAGATATACAAAAGACTACAAGATCGAGAGGCCTATTTGCGTTTGATGTAGGACGACCGATAAGATGCGTATCTCAACACTGTGCGCCCGTCCGCCAAAACTCATATAACTCGAGAAATATTTCGAATTTCACAAAAATCTTTTAGGAATATATTTTTAAGACTTAAGACATCAATCTTACGAAAAAAAAGTAAAAAAATTTTTTTGATTTTTTGAAAATGTACTCTGTTTTACATCTTTAAATTGACGCATTTATAAAAACTATCAGCACATATAATATGATTCATTATGATTTACTCGACTTATTTTTATTTTGATATTTCATCCTGAAGTACCCTCTGCGAGGTTCACGACTCGTTGGTAATTCTGCGTTTCCACCAACATAAGGAGCACCTTGGTGCAATTGCAATAATACTGGAGGAACAGGAATACAGCCTGCCAAGCAATTAACGTGTTGCATGATTGATATCGGTAACGGAGTAATTATGAACACTTCCTGTCGTTCCATATCGACACCTCGAACTATGCCTATGTAATAATACAAAATACATTCATAATATTCTTTTAAATGTACATCGTATATATGAATATATATGAATGAATATTTTCTCTATATATTAATTTTAAAAATATTCGAAAATATTTGTTAAAATAGAAGTTCACGCGAAAGTATCACTACTTACCGAATCCGTAGCATGTACATAAAGGAGATCTTTGCGTTAGTACTTGAAGATTGGAAATATTTGTGGACTTTTTTGGAGAATCTTCCGTTAAATCTATACCGCATAGCGCTACAATGTTACCGTTTATGACATTTAAAGCTCGTGATGCAGGTATTCCGAATAATCGTTGTGGTATAATGCACAAGGAAGAAAAGGGTGCCCTGTAAATACATATCAAGACATTCACATACTATCATTATTTAACATTCATATACCAGTAAGATATAAGATGTACAAGATGTATACTGACGTATAGGGCACTGCTTCGTTAATATTGAATGAAAGTTCTGTGTTGTACTGGCTGAAATAACAAATGTTGAAATTAAAATTATGAGGTTTTTTTTAATAAAATATGAAACAATGTATACAGTTACTTACGGGGAATCATTTTTGTCGTGCACAATACTGCTGAGATAAGATAACATCGCGAGTTCACGTCCTTGATATGGTGTTATGTTTAACTCGTTTCGCGCTGCAGCCTCCGACTGGGAGTAGATTAGGCACAAATCGTGTTCACACGGTCTGTTCCAATCGATGAATGTCTCGTCGCAGAATGTCCACGAACATTTCTGTTAAACGTCCTTCTCAGGAATCGATTGTTTAACAATACATACTTTATTATCAAAAAAGTTGTGTATTACCTGATTATTTACAACTGCCGCACTAAGAACGTCGTTATAATTATTCTTCTTTGTTGACGACATAATCTGTAGGATGATTGAGGGCCTGATCAGTTTTATCGTGAAGATTATAATGTTCCAACCGAGATTTTTTGTAAAACCCATTGTGTTCACTACAATAGGTAAACAAGACAGGATGGGACACTCCTTCAATTTCTCGATCAACATCTTAATGCCTTCCAGGTAACGCGTAACGCATCGGCTAACCTCCACATCATCAATGAACAGCTGGTAAACTGGTGCTTTTAGATGTGTGAAATTCGGTCCCATCAACGGCTCCTCGATCAAGCTGTACGAGATACATCCGGGCGGTGTACATTCCGCCTGTCCGGGATCTACATCTATCAAAACTACCTTCTTCGACGTGCCCAACAGACTGTTGATCAAATATCGCATACTAGTGGATTTGCCGACGCTTTTACCACCAGCGATCAGCGTGCAGGACCATTCATTCGCGCGCCAGCGATTCAACATCCTCTCCGCAATGTCCGTGGTGATACAGGAATCAACGACCAACTGTCTACAGTTAAAATTGTATTGCTCGAGGCGCAGTTTTGCTTGTAGCATTATCTCAGCTCGTTTGGGGTCTGTCCATGAAAAATAGTGAGGATTCTTCACGTTTGGAAATAATCTGAAGTATGTGAAATAGGTTTTCAGGAAGAGCGTCAAACTGTTTTCGAAATTCTGCAGCACGAGGACAGCTGTTCCTGGTTGGACGTTGTCAACGTCGATCTGCAATTTGCTCTCAGAATCTCGAGTGATACCTTTTACAGCAAGCGCTGTCCACACATCTTCGACACTGTCTTCCGGGAATTCTTCGCTAGTTTCTATGACGACATTGCTGTATCCACGTGGAGAGTATACTTCTGTGTTATCAATCGACTTGTTTAATACGGAACCATAAATTTTCACAGAACCGTACAACACTTTTACTAACAGCTTGCCAGTGAAACAGAATCTACTCCCGCTTTTCATTATGACGATGACTAAGTTTCTTAGGCAGTAAATTTTCGGTGTTTTCTCATCCATATGATGTGAGCTAACATTTTTGCGCCTTGGACTTCCTGCTTCTGTAGAACTATTATGATCTATATACTGAGGATTCTTGTTTTTAACGTGTTTTTTACGACGATTTCGAATAGGATTGCTTGTATTATTGACACTAGCGGCTTTTAATCTGTTAGCATCTTCGCTTTCATCATTTTTAGTTACATTCGATGGCACAGATGATGTCAGTTCTAAATGTTTAATTTCTATACGGTCGTTGTACTTAGAATTTACAGATATGACATTTTTCATATTGACTCTACCCATATTCATCAATGAATTTATCTTTTCAAGGGTATCATCGCAAATCATCTTCTTATCTAATTTTGTCATTTGTTCAGGTTCAAATATCTGTGGCAGGTTTATCGAAGTGACACCATCCGCCAGTGCGTTGACCACAAAAGGTATATCTAAATTTCTTTTACGAGTCAAATCGTCATCCCTATCCTTTTGCTCACTCTCTATTTTACTCTCAGAATCCAACTGCCAAGTATTTATTTCTCCAATCGTCTGCTGCTCTAGATCATCCGATTCTTTGGAATCAATTGTGAAATCTAAAATTCAAATAATTGCAAAATTAAGGATATTAACAAAAGATACCCTAATTTCATATGAAAACGAATTAGTGGTGATAATGTAAATGAAAAAATAAATTCTCTCTCTCTCTCTCTCTCTCTCTCTCTGCATTTTCTTACATTGAGTCTCAGATGTTTCGTTACTACTTCCTTTATTGTCAGAATATTTCTTTTCGTGTTTAAGGCTGGTTTGTGTTGTTCTTCTCTGTATGACAGTATCTACTGGCTCGTCTAATGAAAAAATATTCTGCATGTCACTAGTACAGGCATCATCTACTATATTTACAGTGGTATCTTTGTTCTTACGAGCGGTACGCATTTTTTTCGAGATTTTTTTTCTCAATTTTCTTCCCAATTTTTTTCTAGAATCACAAACGTGACAAAAATGAAACAATGTGCAACATTTCATGCAATACCACAAATTTTATCACGACTTCAATAGAATTCCGATTAACTTAATCAACAATTTACTAACATCTGTTTTGTTTGTAATTAATCATTTGTTATTTAATATACATTAATCATTTGTTATTTAACATACAAGAAAAGATTTGATTAAATATAACAAATTATATAATCAGAAATTAAGAATAAAAATTTTACATAGAAATTTTGCTTTAAATAATTTGATGAATTAATTAATCGGAATTACGTCGTAGTCTTCGAGTCATGAATAACGTAAACAATGAATCTACGTTCAATCTCGAATTATTTCGCTTACTTTTTAATTTTTTGAGATTTTAATTTAACTGTTTTTTTCTTCGTCCGTTCGTCGCGAATCTTCATTGATAAAATTAATATATTGTTGATTTAATATATACGTAATCTGTGTTGTTACAAAGCTTTGCACATTTAACAGGTACACAGTTTTCACTACTTTACACTCTTCCAGTATATTCTTCTCATTCCGCAATTTCCATGAATTTCGTCGATTATAAACGGAACTTAAGAACAAGTGTTGCCACGTTACCAGCAACAGGCAGCAAGTACCCGATAATTTTCTAGACAGGAAAGCTCTTCGTTGCTGCACCGTGTTACGCTTTCTACACTTAAAATCAAATAAATGTACAATTAGACGTTAAAAAGAAAAAGAAGGAGGACCAACAATGCAAAGAGTTCAGCTACAAAGAAGAAACTTAAGACGTGATAAACCAACGAATCTCGCGTTTCAACTTCGCGCCCACATTTGGTGTAAAACAGCGATTGGCTCGATTTTCCAGCGGGCGCCATTTCTTTTTGCACGATGCGACGCGACGCCCCGACGCCGTTCGCTCGTACCATGCCACCTCCGTTGTCGACGGAACCGACTTGCCACGGGAGATGTACTCGATGCTGGTGACCGACGAGGAAATCGAGGAAATGGAAACGTCAGACTCGTACTGCTTTTGCGGCCGTTCGTTACCCCAGCAGTTTATGATACAATGCGACGTGTGCAAGGAGTGGTACCATGGCGGGTAAGCGTTCGCGTGCACGTCGGGATGTGCGTCGAGGCGCGCGCTTGGAGAGCGACGTCAGTTCTCCCGCGATTTTCCGCGAACGGCTCGACGGACTTTCCACGCAGAATCACTCGCGCGTCCGCGAGCGTCCGCTCGACCCGCTCGCGATCGTCGACGCGACGCGGTCTCGACGGTGTCGCGTCGCGGACTCTGTTTTTGTTGACGTTAACATAACCTGTACCGCGCGTCATTTCGTACTCGCGTTTGTTAATGCATACGCGACGTGGCGAGAACGCTTGAATCGCACCGACAGGACTTGCTCCGCTCGATTAAAGTGCCGATCCGTGTTCACTTACGATTTTTAGATCTTTGCGTCGTGTGTTGCAATCGACACTTTTTCTTCTGTACTAATCAAGTGTTATGTTATTGTTTTGTTTTAGGTGCGTGAATTTGAAGGAATATGCGACTATAGATCTTGACAAGTACCACTGTCCACGATGCGAGCCCATGTGTGGCCCTTCACTCTGTAAGACCGTTGATTTATTTAATATTTTATATATATTTTTACACTCTTTAAAACTTTTAGAGTGAATTGTCATTTTGAAGAATAAAATGTTGCTCGTAAAGATTGAAAATTGAACCTCTTTTTCAAGACTAGCTTAATTTTCATTTTAGAATGAGATTCTACTCCAAAGAATTTAGAGAGTATATGTATGAAATTCGTTATCTTTGACGTCTATTCTGCTTTATAGTGAAAATTAGAACAAATTATCATAGACATGATTATACTGAACTCGACGCAAATGTAAAGCCAGTTCAAACTGGAACTGCAGTATTTATACGAGAGCTGAAGTCGAGACACTTTCCCAAAGCCGACGAGGTTGTGAAGCATGTGAAAGGTCACCAATTGACTATTCAGTATTTACAAAATAATGGCTTTGAAACTCCTATTATTATCGATGGGAAAGATGGACTCGATATGACTGTACCACCTTCGACCTTTAGTGTTTGCGATGCTGAAACTTACATAGGTAAGATAAATATAAAAATATTTTGGAATAATAATTTATGCCTTATAATTAATTATTTTTCATAATAAATTTGTTATTTTATATTTTTTATACATTTATCTTAAATAATTGTATATTTTATAAATTTACATAATATATATTATTTTCAGGTGGTGATCGAGATATAGATGTAATTGATGTTACAAGCCAAAGTAATCTACGTATGAAATTAAGAGAGTTTGTAGAATATTACAATGCCCCTTCCCGAATAAGAGTATTTAATGTCATAAGTCTTGAATTTACTAACACTGGGTATATCAATATTCATTGATTACTTACTGTATATGGTTTTGCAAATTGTTTTAGGATATATATTTGATAAATTGATAAATAAAACAATTGCAGCCTCTCGCCATTGGTTGAAGCACCATACGTTGCACGAAAACTCGACTGGGCTAATTCAGCATGGCCGCGCGATTGGCCTGAGGATAACGATATAAAACGACCGGAAGTACAAAAGTATTGCCTAATGGGGGTCAAAGATAGTTTCACAGATTTTCATATCGATTTCGGTGGCACATCTGTGTGGTATCACGTGTTGCGCGGCGAAAAAGTGTTTTATCTCGTCAAACCGACGCCGGCGAATTTACAGTTGTATCAGCAATGGATGTGTAGTTCGACGCAAAACGAAACTTTCTTTGGGGATCAGGCCGATGCGTGTTACAAGTGCGTGCTTAAGCAGGGTCAGACGATGATGATCCCTACAGGTTGGATACACGCGGTGCTTACGCCAGTGGATTCTTTAGTTTTCGGTGGAAATTTTGTACACAGTCTCAACATTCAAATGCAAATACAGTGAGTAGAGGAAACTCGATTGCAAAACAATTATAAATCAATCCGTTAAGGAATTTATTATTTATTTTATAATAATGTTTATGTTCTTTTATTTAGAATATACGAATTGGAGAGAAAGATGAAGACTCCATCAAAATTTCAATATCCTGGATTTGAGACAATTAATTGGTTTGCGGCAAAGAAATTATTAAAAGAATTGAAAGAATTGAATAACGATGGGAAGAAATGTCCGCCGTATTTTTTACAAGGCGTGAAGGCATTGCTTGGGATCCTCAAACAATGGAACACAGATAAAGATGTAAGTTTAGAATGTTTATATACGCGCGATTTTTATTTAAAAATATAAAAACTCCTAAAATAAAAGTTAATATATTTCATTCCAGTACAGCATGATTAGTCGTGGTCAGATACCACATACAATAAATAGTCAGAAATTATTAAAGGATCTTAGTAAAGAGATACGGCATGCGGAACGGTACTTAATATCTCTAAATCCGCCGAAACCGGAACGCGAGAGTAAACGAAAAAAAAGAAAGCCATTGAATAAAGATTTCGTAGATTTTGATTATGCCGATAAGATGGCCGATAAGATAGCTTTTAAAACGAATAAAGCCACGCTAAAGGAAACGAACAAAGCGACATTAAAAGAAACGAATAAATCGATGTTAAAAGAAACAAATAAAATGATGTTAAAGGAAACGAAGAAAATGGAACCCGCATTGATTCAACAATCAGCAAAACCGCTCACATTAAAGCTTACATTGCCGAAACCAATCATGTGTCCTTTAGTTAAAACGCCCGTGGCGGAAAAACCCGCCAATAGTAATAAACGGCAATTATCCAAGCCGGGAAAACAGAGTCCTACCGTAATTAGATTTAAGCTCGGCAACAATGAGGTTGTCAGAAGTACAAACGACAATATAAACGTTTACGGTAGCAATATTATGACCGGCTCCTTCGAGACAACGAAGGAATCGCTGCCGTGGAATCAATCGTCATCCGTGTATGATTTTCACGACGGTAGCAACGAGAGCGATTACGGTCTTGTGATAGACGAGTCGCAGAAGCGGAAACGGGCACCGAGATCGAAACGACTCAAGCGCGATTATGACGGCGATGTCGACGTATTAAACAACACGCCGAAGAATGGCATAGAAGAATTGTTGAAAGCGTCGGCGTATACTCTTGGGAATAACACTCCAAGGGTCGATGTCACGTACGTATAAATTCAGATTCATATTGTTGGCATTGAATTGTGATCTATGGTTGTAACGAAAAATAATTTCAGACCATCGACCACAATTCCACAGTATAGTCAACATATGCCGCCGCCCACTGGGTAAGTTAATTCGTCGTGGAATTCTGATCTTTGTGTTTCAAATTTCGTAGTTGTCGTGTTGCATCTCGAAACTTTCCCGATTAATCTCTCAGAGGCGTGATTAACGAAAAGTTTCAGTGAACTTTTAAATAAGTGATTATTGTAATTTAATTATTATACTTTACAAACTTCTCTAAATTTAGTTTTATTTGAAATAATCGCAGATTTGGATGAAATTGAATTAATATAGAATGAATGCAGATATATGGTTCTTCTTTGAGCATGCAAAAGTCTTCAATTTTGTTTAATGCTTATTTAAAGCTTCTTGTAGCTTTAATGCCGTACAAAGGAATGAATTTGATTTCTTGATGTCTTAGTATTTATAAATTGAAAACGGTCAGTTCTGACAGGGCGTCACCGTCCACACGGGAAGCGATCGCCGGAATGTTGTCGTTCAGCCAGCAAAGTTACTCGACAACGAGTAGTTCTACGAAATCGTCAAAGAGATCTATTAAGAGCCAACAAAATGACGACGAAGATGACGATCAGTTGATAGAAAATATCGATAAAGTTCATCAAGACGATGATTTTAGTATGTATATAATAAACAGAATGTCTTATATATTTTACTCGCGATACAATTACTAAATTTGTACTATTCACAGTTTATCCAGCTTTAGACGCTTCTGACGATGAAGATTATATTTTTAAGCCTAAAGCAAAGAGTCAAATCGACGAAGCATGGAATCCGAAAGCTAGAGTAGGCCCTCTTTTACCGAAAACTAATCGACCAGCACGGGAAGGAGTAAAGAAAACGTCTGTGGAAAAGGGTCTAGAAGCGGCTGCGGCGAAGCGAGCAAAGCAATCGGTAAGAAAATTGTTCTTATTTAATATTACTTTGTTTCGCACATTATCATTTCACAAAATACAAATAAATAGTACATTAAGTACTTTCTAATCATTGCCAGACTAATAATAATAATTAATACTCATTAATATTTATGCTAATTGCTATCTAATGTGTAATACTTTTTCATATTTTTGTCATTTATAATAAATGTTTGACTTACAACTTTTCTTAAGTACCATAATTCCGTGTTTCTTGCATATACATTTCACATAGGATGAATACCTGGATAACGACATGGACAAGGTTACCAAGAAGAAATTGGTAGGCATATTTCGATCTCTGCAATTTGATATAAAATTCTGTAGTTCTGTACTTTTTTCTAGCTTTCCAGTACATATATTATAATTACGATCTTATTCTCAATTATAGTCCTTGATTTTGCAACTTATATCTTTGTTGTTTTAGTTACCATTTAATATTAGCTTTCTTTTCACTGCACATATGTAGTGACCACCAGCTGTAATCTGTCACCATTAATCTACAGATTGGATCACTAGAAATATAATATAAAAATTTCTCTGTTCTTGGTGATACTCTACATATCTTCCTTCCTGTGTTCATTAATTTTTTTCATTTTTGTTATGTTATTGTAATAGAAAAAGCTCATAATAATTAAATGTATTTTGTGCATGTAATAGGGTACCAACAAACGTACATATAATAAAAAGAAGCAAAAGAATCCTGTAGTCCCTGCAGTAGGAACCACCGCATCTACCGCAGCTTCTGAAAATGTAAAATCCACCGGATTTGGGTCAATACTGACAAGTCCCAACAGACTTAAAGATGTCAAAGCCAAACTCGCAGCACCCGTTCCAGCTGGTAAAGTATCAATATTTTAATTATATATAAGTTAATTTTTTTATTTGAAGATTAGCAGTTTTATAGTTTATACTCGATTAATAATTGTGAAGAAAAATGGATATTCTTAAATTTTCAGAACGGAAACCGAAGAAGGGTATGAAAACAGCAAAGCAACGTTTAGGAAAGATCCTAAAACTTCATAAAATGATGCATTAGAAACATTCATAAAATGAATATCATGAAAGAAGAAGAAAACATCACGTCATTCTTCATTGTGTATAAAATCATATATTACATCACATTGTACATTACTATGTACATCATATTGTATATTATTATGTAAATATAAGAAATTTTCCATCAAGGTGCGCACCTTAAAAGCGCATTAGTTATAAAAGTTAGCGTCGTTTTCTAAGAGATACTTATATTTATTACATCGTATTTAATTTTAGGCAAATATATATATGTGTGTATGTGTGTATGTGTATGTATATATATATATATATGTGTGTGTATATATATAGACATATATATATAGAACAACTTTTGATATCTTGATATTTCAGTGAGACGATATTTATATTGTAACAATAGATTTATTAATGTGCTTTATGTGATGACTCAATGTAGTACTTTAGTTGATAATGATCTGGCAGGAAAATTAATAATTTTTTTTTCATTATTTTAATAAGATCGTGATTTAATTTATAACTAATAGTAGAGATTCAACAAATTAACGATTAATGGTTTAATTTTAAGGCAATAGATGTTCTCTTTTTTTTAGTGAGTAGTAAGTAAATACTTCACCGTCCATTGTTAAGAACGCAGAGAATTTCTCATGCGTTACATATTTTTGCATTTTTTAGAATACGCAATTAGCATGGCGCAACTATCTGGTGCAGTTTTTTAATCCCAATTGTAGTACAATTCTTCATTTTGATATAACTATAGCATGATATTTTCTTCGCATGCGACAACTGCAATAGTAGATTAATCTTTAATCGATTCTCGTAAATCCTTAAACACCATATTGCGATATGGCACACTCACCCAATTCGATTGCTTATAATTTTCATAAAAATATACATCATAAAAAATTGTTTATTTTAATCGAAATATCAGACATTGAGGAACATAGTGATACCAAGCAGATACATACAGTATATTAATAAAGAAAACTTATAAACAATAGAAACAGCAGTAGAAAAAGAAAGCTGAGCATGCTGTATTGAAAAGATGTTTAAGGATTAATTGAAAACTATCTCCATATCTAAAATAACAATTGCCACATGCTTTTTAAGTAATATATAAATCATTTGTAATTTTTGTTTACATTTTTGTGAGAAAATACAAAAAAAAAACATTACAAATGATGCAGAATCCCTATAAGCAGACAATATTCTTAGAATCTTATATAAATATTAAAATATTAATATATATTACGAGAATACATATTTTTAATTTTTTAATGTTATGGAAGTATTCTATTGATGTCCATTTCATATAATATCTTAGAAATTAATCCTTTAATTTCCATGAAACATTACTGAAATAATTATTAATATATTTATTATTATATAAAACTACAATATGAATTCACAAGTAACAAACTCTTACCGGTATAAGCTGGATCTTAGCTTAAATTATGTTTCGATGTGATTTTATGTATATAACCAATTCTATAACTGCGCATCGAAATCATTTTTAGTCTTTATACACAATTTTAAACCGAATTGATGTAATAGTTTTAAAAATTAAATATTACTATATTTTTTTATGTTCATACAATATTATATTACACTAACATTAAATACTATTATTTTTACTAATCATATAATATTATTAGGAATTGACGTATAATCATTTATTAATATTTCGGGAATATTATTTAATATTATATAATAATAAAATATTAAAATATTTCATTTAATATCCTAAGATACGCCTAAAATAATTAATATTAAGTAATATTACACGCTTATAGGGAATGGTCTGTAATTACCATTATCAATAAATTTATAATGATATAACAATGATTCATTGTTATATCATTATAATTTATTAAATTTGTTCGATGGTATATGTATCAGTTCAGTTTGCATCTAATTTATACCTCACAGAGAGAGGCTGTAGGATATTGAGTTAGTTTTTCATATACTTGTTATAAAAGTAAGAGAAAAAAATAAGATATCTGCCAGCGTGAAAACATTTTATATGTAACTTACAAGTATATGGTAAAATATATTTTGATTGATAATGGAATACTAAGTAAAGAAGCGTAAAGGATATTATCGTTTGTTGTATCGCACAGGAAATTGAGTTACCTAATACACACGTTGTACCTGTTTCCTATGATACAAAATACGAGATATACATAAAAATCCTGAAAGAGCTCTTAGTTCCCTAACATGGATTTTATTTGTAATCGTGGATCCCTTCTACTTAATGAGTTAGACCTTTCGAATTGTTTGATGTTTGGGAATAATTGACAGCTTCGTCGTCTTCGTTGAAAAAATGAAAATTTTGTAAAAAAAGGTTTTCTACTTAATAACTTGCGCGTACGTTAAAATTAACCTCGAAGTTAGATGGTTTACAGACTTCTAACGTCGAAAGATAAACATTTATTCTAGTAATATATTAATGGAATTTTTATTTATAATTTAATTTCTACTAATATAGATTGTGATAAGCATTACAAATTGTATTTAATCCCATTATTATTAGCACTGCGTAATTTATAAGTTGCTTAACCGTGTGGCAAGCAATTACTTGAGAACAATTACTTATAATGTCTGACCACAAATTCTTAATACTGGTGCATCAGTGAATTTTTTTACACAACATCGAATACACATGGATGATACATAATAGATAAAAAAAGAGCAAAATGGTTGCTGTTTTTACATATATTTTTCCTGTAATAACTTTATACAAAGAAATGATGTGTCTATTATATTCTACTATAATTCTTTGTATAAGATTACTACAGGAAAGGTAGAAAGGATAATACTTTGCTCGGATACAAACTAAGAATAGAAAGACGTTTATATACGATGCCTTCTTAACACTTTATGCTTTGGATAAGTTTAGTAGTACTCGCTTTCGTTGTCTTAAAAGTAACACGTTGCTTCGTCCCGCGTTGAAAAGCAAATTCAGGTTATACCTTTATCATTTAGCGCATTTAACGAATTTATGACAATCCGTGTACACGAGTTTTACAAAATTATAATCTACACAATTATGTAAATGTACATGCATAGACGCATGTATATATATATTTTTTCACAGAATATTAATCTTGAATTTTGTGAGTCGTATTTTAATTAATGTCTCGCGTTTTCATTAAATTTAATTGACGTTTCAACGATAGCACCATGTACGTTGCTATCCAGTAGTTCGTACATCGTTAAATGCGCTTCAAGCGCAATAGAAGTTCCGTGACAAAGTCAACGTGCGTCGCGAGATGGACTTGTAGATTTTCGATGAAGGATCGGTATAGTTCAGATGTGTTCATTAAATTATAGATGATAACGCGCAGACTTTCGATGTTCGATGAGAGTGAATACATTATTACGACAGAAGTAAAATAATAAAATATTAAACGTCAGGGATGAAAATAAGTAACGTTTATTTTCAGGATACGAGCTCTTTTATTACGTCGCTCGTAGAAGCGTAGTTAGTATTCTCACGTACAATATTATTGTAGCAATATTCTAAGTGTAAATAGTTTAAGATTGTCGCTCGATTTCACGTGATTTAACTGTTCTAAAGATTTTTAAATGGTTTTCTAATCCCAATCAAAATTCGTCATTGTTCTCATTCCCACGTTGGTAAGAACGCATCGACCCTTTAACGTGCACGATGCATTTGTGAAAAATATAAAAAGTAAATGTATTTTTGAAGATCTTGCCGGCTAGGGTGCAAACGAATTAATCGTCTTTCGAACGCAGCGTTCTTTCGCTTTACTAACATACTTAAAACTTCATCCTTACAACTCGACTTTTTACGACTCTTAGAATTTATCAAATCTTTTACAATACGCATCATTTAAAAAAGAAAAGACTTGTAAAAATACTCGGGATATATTGTAAGTCGATTACAAATATTACGTCGTAAAGCAGCCGAAAGATTTTTTCATCGTGTTCGTATTATTGCTGAATAAAATGTTGGATTCATTTATTGCAATCTTATATATGTGTGTGTGTGTACCTCTTATCCTTTTTCTTCATTCATATATATTTTCCTGTTTTATTTTTATTAATTTGTTACGTTCCAACATTTTGTTCAAAATATTGTTTTCAAATATTGAAAATATGAACGACGTTCATATTCCGAGCAAAATTAAAATTCATTTTAGCTACACATTAAATGTCTTACACCCGCTTTTACACACACACACACGCACACAAAAATTTTGAATCACATCTAATTAATTCTCACTTGATATAATAAGCCTGTTTTTATTCCTGCACTAGAATTTTCTTGCTTCTGCCAAATATTAAACGTATATCTATTTCACTTTAAGTTCTAAAAGTGTATACTAGTTTCAGCTATAGAAAACGGACCTGCGATTTTATTAGGTTTTTTGTTATATAGAAGCAAATCAAAAGAGTAATGTCAATTTTGCTCATGATTTCGCCTATCTGCAACTCTCATTCTTCTGTTCATTAATTCAATATTCAAGAAAGTTGGTCAAAATTTTGATAGTCTATTTCCAGTATGATTCCCTATCCTGAAATTAATATCTCCCTGAACCTAATTATGTTTCATCTCGATTTTTGCGGAGGTCTCTTTGCGAGAATAATCGCCAAATATCAATCGTAAGTTTCTTTCAACATCTCATATATGAAGGCGTAAACCGATCTACAATAGATGTTATGAGCCTTTAACCTTTTACTCTAAATTTTGAAGTATAAAATATTCTTAAAGTACTTACATTAAAAAATTGATATTTTTATCATTATTTTATAATACATTTCCATGTATTTCTATTAGAGTACACATTTAAAAAATATTACTTCTTACTGAAGTAACTTTTGATCCAGATGGTAAACTGTCTCTAATTGTTTTATATTACTTTTAAATAAAATTAGAGAGAGAGAGAGAGAGAGAGAGAGAGAGAGAGAGAGAACAATGTATATTTTTTCAAGTAATAAGAATTACTCACGTACGTGCCATAAGCCTGGATCTACAATAGATTTTCCAGTCTTAGGCTACGTTCCAAAACGTCCTCTCCGAGGAAAATTTTACTCAAAATATATAGTACACGTAACATATATTATAGTAAAATTTTCCTCGAAGGACGTATTGGAATGTAGCCTTAAGCTATAAGAAATTGATGAACCATAGTCAATTATTCTCCTCGCATTTGATTGTAATTGATCAATTTCTTACGGCTTAAGGCTTAAAACACCTATTGTAGATCCGGAGTGAAGAAACAAGGGCTAGGACGATAGGGCATCCCTTGAGGCGCGCCGCGCTCGCGGCGCTTCGCGTCCGACTTCGTATTTGCGCGGCAACGCGCGTCGCCGCCGCGATCAGTTAGAGTCAGCTGTCAGACAGTCAGCAGCCGTCCGCCGCGCGGTATAGATCGTTAGCCGTTGTTTCGCGCACGGAGCGTACAACGAGTGCGTGACACCCACCTCCGTGCGTCCGTCCGTCCGTCTATCCATTCGCGGCGCCGTGGTTTGTGTCGTTTCCTCGACACTCTCTGTCTTGCCCTCGGGTGTCTTCTCGCCGCTCCGGTTTTTTGCGAACGATCCTCCGCCGAGCGAACGCGCGCGCGCTCTTTTTTACCGTCAATTTGTACGAATCGCGGGCGAATCGATAGCGCGAACGATAATCGTTTTTGTACGCGTAGCGAGTCTGTGTTTCGCGAGAAGCGATCGACCTCCCGGTCGCAGTTTTCCTTCGGGAACGAGAACGCATTTGTCGACGCCATAGCGTGAGCTTGACGTTTTCAAGGTACGTATAATATGTCTATGTATATTGTGATATGTAACAGTTTCATATAAAAAGAGAATGAAAACAAGAGAGGGAAAGGGGGGGAGGAAGATGGACGTGATCGACGCGTGCACGCGCGCGAGTTCAAATTCCGCGTAACGGTCGTAAGTGTCAGTTTGAAGTTGAAGTGGATTGAGCCGTAATGACGTCCACGGTGGGAGCGCGAAAGGTGCAAGTGATATGAACGTGGCCGCAAATCGCGCGGAGGGGGGACAAGTTCAGTTCGTTCACGCGACGCGCGACAATGACGACACGTGCTTCTTTTCTTTCCAACTTGCAAATTTTCCAGCGCCCCTCGTGAAGAATCGACATGAAATTTTTCGAAATTGATGCGAAATTTTTGATCGAGTCAAGGTAGAGACTCCGATCAAACTTCGATTAATCGATATATAAATCGTTTTTCATTTACAAAACTCAGGTAATTCTCATTTGTGACGCCATTATTCATTGTCAGTTGAATGCACGTTCCTTTTCTTTCTGACAAGTGAGAATCAAATGAATTTTTTATTACTTATAGTCGGCACTAGCTCGTGTGTTTTATTGAATTTTGTTTACATACTCTCTAAATTTTTTGGCGTGAATCTCACTTCAAAAGAGTGAAATCTCATTTCAAAGAGTGAAAATATTGCCACTCTTATTTAACAAGAGTGGCAGTATTTTCATTCTTTGGGAATAAGATTTTAAACGAGAGTGATCTATTCACGTTGCTTGCACTTTTGGCACTCGACATCTTTGCTTTTTCTCTTTTCAAGGCAAAGTATGTATCTACATCATTTTAAGTGTAAAAAATTTTAAATATTTGGGAATTTCATACAATGCGAACGGAACTAATATTTTCACTCTTGGAGATTTCACTCCAAAAAATTTAGAGAGTAACTTCAGACTCAGTATCACTTGTGTGAAAATAGAAAATAATCATAGTTAACTTGATTGACACCTGTGCTATTTTGCGATAGAATTATTAACTTTTGCGGTATTTTTAACGCATTAAAAAGAACATAAATTCATGGCTAACAAGTTAAGTTTTAGTTAGAAATGTGATGAAATCTGCTTTCAGCGATTCTGCAATTGAATCAATCGCCGATTAGGTTAGTCGGAGTTGCCTGCAATGGCGTCTCTCGCTTTTGGAGTTTCTAGAGTCGTTAGTACTTTAAATCGCACTTTCTTGGACCCCTTACGTTTGATATATAACGGAATATATCCGAAAAGATCGAAAAATGAAGAAAAGAAGAAAGAAAATGAATGCGGAAATGAAGCGAAATCTTGTTAGTATGAATTACGAAATGTTGCTAATTTAGCTCGCGTCGACCAATTTCCGTCCAATCGAGCATCAGCAACTCAGGCACACTTTTTGCCGCATTACGATATTATGATATATATTTTTGCGTGTCCGCGATGTCACGAAAGAATCTGAGCTAGCTAGCGAGAGCTCTGCGTGCGCTTCCTGTTCGACGTTGTTGAATGCCGGAGTAAACAATAATCGATTGTAGAAAAACTCGTATACAGTCTACGTTTTATAAATCTATGTAAATATCTGACGGACAAAAAAGTCTAATTTTAATTATTGCAAGATTTTTTAATTATTTTTTTATTACCTCACTTTTTGTTAATTCATGGAAAGAACGATTTTGCTGAAGTATAAAAATTTAGCTACATACAAATCTGAAAATAATTTTGTTGAACCACTCAAATAGTTACGTAGAAATCCCAAGCATGATGAGTAAAAAGTTTTGATATTCTAGCAATCTATTTGAGCATCCCACATAATTATTTTGATGGTTCAAAAAAATTATTTTCAGATCTATATCTAGCTTAATTTTTTCATTCTTCAATAAATTCTTTTCGTGTTTATTTGTTGTACGGTAATTTTTTTAAATAATTGACTGCAGAATAAAGAATCTCTAGAGGTTTTGAATGAAATATCTTTATGAATATTGTACGTGTCAATTTGAATGAATGAATAATTAAGAGTACATCATACTTTATATTAGGTGTTAAACTTAATTCCTGCCGTTTTTCGTTTCCAAAATTGATTTGTTTCGAAGGGGAATACCTTAATCAAAGTATTATTAATAAAGTATTACTAATTAGTAACAAAGTAGAAGGGAAATTACTTTGATTAAGGTATTCATTCATCTTCCCTTCGAAACAAATCAATTTTGGAGATGAAAAACGGAAGGAATTAAGTTTAACACCTAATATCTTAAAGTTAGAAGGTGAATTCTTGCCAACGAAAGGCGTGAAATGACGGAGGAAAAAAACAGATCGAATGAGTAATCGTGTTGAGAACATTATTTATAAATTCTCTTTTTTTCGCTTGTGCACAAATTTGTTTGCGAATTGCAGTGTTAATCTTGTCGGAAGCGAAATTTTATGATTTCCAGAATAGAAAAAAGAAGGTTTTTAATAAACTCGTAATCGAGCTGTTGTTAATGCCTCATTAAAATAAAAAAATGTAACATGTAAAAAATAAATGAAAATGAACGATCGTCAGCGTGATTCCAACGGGATCGACAAGTTCTATAAATAGCAATATCTCGATTATACATCAAGCAACTTCTCAACAACCAGATCGTATGTCCCATTCTGCCAATTTAAAACTAGTGACACGCACAACTCGTAGTGCATCCCTGGGAATCATCTGAGATCCAATCACACTCTTTTAATCTTTTAAAGTGAATCTTATTCTGAAGAGTAAAATAAATCTCTTAAAGATTGAAAATTGAACCACTCATTTTCAAGACTGGCTAAATTTGTACTCTTTAGAGTGAGACCACTTCAAAGAATTTAGAGAGGCACAGAAATCCGAATGTGCGAGAGAGTTGCACTTCGTTACAAAGTTTTCTCGTCTTTTAGATATTTCCTTTTCGCGAAATTGTTACGCTACGTTCATTAAACTGATCGATAAAGACCGTTGCTCCCGAATTGAAGATAAGATGACGTTTCTCGACGAGACACTGACTCATTGCGTATTCACTGACGCGGATTGCTCTTCCCACTCGTAAATTTGCAAATCACGTGCGTGTCGTAAACGTCAGGCCGAAGGTCGAGAGGATATCAAGTGTTGCAGTTTCAACTTATCGTGCCCGGAACATATAGATTATTATGTGACGCATTCGACTTATCGACACTTATATCAAGAAGAGACTACCGGTACCGACTTTTTTTCACGTAAAACTTTAATAACGTCGACAATAACAAAGTACTCTTGTTTACTTCTTTTAATAAGGACTCATTTGCCCTTTCTCATAACTAGATGCAAATCAGATCGATTGGATAAATACGCGACTCGATGTCTGCGATCTAAAGATTAGAACTCTTTATGAATATCACGCTGACGATCGTTCATTTCTATTCATTTTTTTACATACTACATTTTTTTATTTTAATGAGGCAATAACAACAGTTTTACTAATTTGTTATTTTTGCGTTATCTTCGTTTCTTGTGTATGTTATATGATTATCTTGTTTTATTATTTGCTCGAGTAACAAGATGATGTTTTTACTTCTTATTGATGTTGAAGTCGTCATTAAGATGTTATTTAACGTCATCTTGCTCCTTGAATTAATTGTGTATGTACGTAACAAATTATTATGACTAATTATTATTATTATTATTATTCTCTTTTGCAGTGATGCTGGTTGTTTGGCAAGGAGCTCGCCGTTGCCTGAGTTGCAGCGGGCAGCGCACTAATCAGGGTCACCAATTCCATCAAAAGTCGCACCATCGTCGCGAGCCGATCAGCGAGAAGCTCGACCGGTATCATCTCGTTAGATCCAGGTAAATGAGCTGGTTGTTACCGAGCTTTGTTTCCTTATTATCATTATTTTTCGTTATATAATCAGTATTATCTGTTATTCTCTTCGCAGAAAGATTTTCTGATAAGAAAACGAAAAATATTCTTGATCTTATCGTAACGCAGTATAAAAATAAAACGATATTAAGAATAGATCAATGTAATTCTCCTTCCTTGAATTGTATAAGATTGACTTATTATCTTGAGACAAGAATAGAAATATTGAAAATACATAAATTTAAGTTTATATATAAATCTTTTCCCAATGTTATAATGCATGATGCTTGTGCCATAATATTTAGTACCAAATTGATGTCCAAGATTATTCTATTCCAGATTTAAGAATCTTTTTTTTTTAAGAGTAGAATATTTCACTGTTAACAATAAATATGATGTCCCTATCAGTTTTATTTTATGATGGATTGAAGAGTAATATATATATTGTATCCGGAAATCTTTTCTATGGTGCAACTATACTCGATGAAAAAATTGCGTAATAAATCCTCGAATAATCTAAACAATCCTAGACTATTGTAATATTACATGATAAAATAATTGAAGTAGTTCTGCTGATTACACATCAGTGCATGTGAGGACTTTAATGTAATTTAATTTAATTTTATTATAAATGATTTTTAATCTTTCTATAAAAATAAAAATTTCTAATTTATGGCACGTTTTTCCGCACCCTAGACTCTTATTGATCTCGAATTGAAATTATAAAAATATTTTTGTTCTTTTGTAAAAAAATTAATTAATACACAAAATAATATATGCAAAGCTACTATGTTTTATTGAAGAATAATTAGGGTGGGACAATAAAAAATATAATTATATTATTAGCATAAGATTTTATTGAATGCGTATATTTATTAATTTAAACAGACATCCGAAAGATTATTAGCAATAAAGTCGAGACGGATGTAACGGTTCATTATCCTACCGTCTGCAATCGAACCGCGTAATTGATTGAGCTAATCACGTTCGGTTGAATTTTATACATGCACCAATGTGCATGTATGCGTGTAAGCTCATGCATATGTGTATGCTGATGTACGCGCCTTGTCGCCGGACTCGAATGAGACGAAGTAATTCTCCGATGACCCGACCGTTTAATCGCAGGACATTTACGAGAGGAAAATTTTCCAACGACTCGATCCGAACGACAATTCGAAACACACCCATGGCGTATTTCATGTATTTCTCAGAAATCATCTCACGAGATTCTATCCCGCCGCGCCGAGATATCTGAGTCACCGGCTACATCCGTCGTAATATATGCGTAAAATAAAAATACCGACGAATAATCGGAAAAATTGCACCTGAGAGAGCGCTAAGATTTACTTGCGGGAAATACAACGAAGAATATTAATCATCTAAAAATCGATTGTTCAGTCATCGTTATCAATTTTTAATTCAAGTACAGCGTAATCTTTTAAGAATCACTGAATCCAGAGAAAGTAATGTTATAGCTACCATTTTTTCGGAATTCTTTTTTAATTTTATGCAATTGTTTGTATTATAGTTAAGATAAATATTACTCTTTTTTCCTCGTAAAAATGTTATACTAGCGAGTGAATAATTGGAAAATTTGTACTTGAAAGAGTATAATAAGATTCGCTTGCGGGAAATACGAAAGTTGTAAAAAAAAAACAGTCGTCGAAAAAAATCCCTTTTTTAATTAATTCCCGCCGTCAATAATTTTCGAAGTATAGCGGAATTTTTTAGGAATCACTGAATTCGTGAGGAAGTAATATTATAGTTATCATTGTTTCAGAATTCTTTTGTAATTTGACGTAATTGCCGTACAGTTGATATGAACGTCACTTTTTTCTTTCTCGTAAAAAAAATGTCAGGAAATGCACGCAGATCTGTCGTGTCGCATCGGATTTAATGTGTCATAGTCAATATATGTTTTTACAGTCGACGGCCTTACGATAAAGAAGTGAGTAACACTTAACGTATCAGACACGTGCATAAATGGGGCATTCACGCCGCAGCCACGTGTCGCGTGACATACCGCTATGTGAGCAGATTCTACCTCGGATGCGTGCATTTCCTTTAAAAAAACACATCGTGTGAACGAATTGTGTGACAATTTTCACCTGATTCGACTGCTCGAGCTTCCCATAATCGAGGCACGTAGCGCAGTACGTGTCTCGTGTGGTGTCTCGATCTCTATTATTAGCTTACTGTCGCGTCATATAAATTACATAATATTAATGTTAACACGTTGCGAAATGTTATGTTTAAGTTTATTTCGTGACTGATGTTTCAAACTAAAGAACCGGGGAAGGATTGTTAAAAATAAAGATGGAAACGGTATTTATAGCCGATATTGCCCATTTCGTCATTCGTTTATCATCACCATTATACACCAATTAACGAGTCGGTATCCAGCGTTAACGTCACGCTTGATTGACGCTTCTGCGATAATAATTTGAACACGAAATACGAAGGTAAAAATTCGAGAAGTCGAACAGTGCACTCGCATAGACCCGATGCTAGATCTAGAACGCACTGAAAGAAATGATTGGCTGAATATGGCGTAGCATTTTTAATTAGTTGCAGCATCCAATTAAAAATGTTATGCCATATTTTATCATTTAATTTGCTGCAGCAGCCAATCTTTTCTTTCGCATTAATTGCAGTAATTCATCGCCAATGAAACTTCGAGCTCGATTAATTAATTTCTTCTCATTAGGCAAGTCGCGAGTGCGTTAATGTACATAACGCGACACGTATACATAACACAGCAGCGTTAATAATGCGTGTTTTGCGACGGATCTACGTCGGAGGCAACTTCGATTGTCGAAGTGAGAAATATTTGCAGTCACGTGACAATTGCCGACGAGTACGCCGGCGATTATAAAGCACTTATAAGGCGATTGACGTTCCCAGTGGGTTAGTTTACGATCGAACGTCGACGCGCCGATATCTTTTTGTAACTCACACGTGTCGTATTGTCATAACGTATTGTGCGCTATATTCGAATTAAATTTCACACGTCTACCAGTTTCTTTGCATTTCTTCGCCATCTCGTTGACATGCCTTCGTTATCGTACACCAAAACCGTAGCCGATTCTCGGGAAATTGCATTTGTCACGTTCGAGATAAAGAGAGAAATATCAAACGAAAAATAATTCAAGGTAGTGAAATTTTTATGTTGAAAATATAAAGCACAATAGAGAATCACGCTTTCTTCCGAGTAACTTGTAGAACTATTGTTATACTGATTTATCGTTAGTGGATAGAAAATCTGCGAGAACGAAGTTTAACTTTTTCCGGTGCGCGAAATTCAAGGACTAGGTGTTTTTGTGTAAAAGTTGAGTGTGTGAACTTTACATTGTACGATTTTAAACTAGTCAAATTGAGCTATATTGTAAAGAAAGTTCATTTGCAGCTGCACATCTGTTTTCTTTTGTGCGTCAAGGTTGGGGACAAAGCGGAAAGAATCCAAGTTTACGGTACGTACAAGGTTTTCTCAAGTAGTCGATCGATTGATTGACAGATAGCGATTTATTTATCGAAAGTCTCTAGGCGACTTAATTGTATTTCGCGGTATACTGCATTTCCGCTACGGATACTCGAATTACTTCCGGTACACTTTTTAATTCTTAATTATTAGTACGCTTATCGTTTTTTAACTCTATTGAATAAATCCTTTAAAAATATGATTTTGTGACCATTATTAGCAAGCAGAGATATTTTTAAAACATTCCTTGCACAAATAGAATTAGGATGCAATTTTATGCGATCATTCGCAAAAGCTGCCGCTGCCATCTTTAATCAATTTTTTTTTGTTCGAAAATTGAAACGTTGAGGATCATTGCGATTTTCGTTGACATACCTTCAACATAATTGATTTAAAATAACTATGTACAAAACGCAAAAGCAAGAATCGTCGATAAAATATAATAAAAAATAAGCAATATTACTGCTTTAAGATGAAAACTCTATTTCTTTAATAATTTATGTTAACAAAACTTGAATTATTGCGTGAAATATGAGATAAATATGAAATCGTGTATATTTGTATTTACTCTCGTATTTACTGCAATATTTTTTATATGAATCTGGAATTTATAATGATTGCAGTAGAGCGCACATGGTATCTCTATGGTTAACCGCATTGCAATATGAAGATAGTTTTCTCGTGAATAGGGCTATCATATTTGAATTACAAGAAGAGAGTACATATGTATACTTAAAAAAAAAAAGATAATTCAGGGGCGGAAGCAGAGGGTATAATTTTTTATACATTAAATGTAGGTATTTAATAAAATAAAATTTTGAAAATATAATTTTTATTAACAATTTTTATTAATATAATTTTATAAATATAAAATTTTAATTAATGACCAAAAGTTTTACGATCTTAAAAAGAATAAATGTATTCTTAAAAGAGTATAGCTGATAATCCTATTCGCGAAGTTAATTTAAATAAGTAGGTACTAATATAATATGCAAATCGACAAGTTGGCTAATAACTTCGGGCGCGACTCGAACTGCACAATGGCTCTTTAATGAGATATTTGAGTTCATGTGATTTTTTGCTGATATAAGAGATTGTCACCCTAACCAGACGTAAATAATACGAAGATTTCGAATCTGGCGCAAAAATAGCCAAAGGTTGAAAGTCCCCTCTCTGAATATTTCTTCAGATGCAAATATAAATGAGCACGTGCTCAATAATTTTCGCGTTTCTCCGTCAATCTTCGTCCGACTTCGCGATAATCGCACACTTGACAGCAGTCGACTACACTACTCACATACACCTTGATACATAAAAACCAGTTCATTCCGGGTCGCCGACGTCGCCGTTCAGTATAGACCATGAACGATACCAGAATGCATGAAGTTTTGCTCGTCGAGGACAGAATTAGAGCCAGGAAATTTACTTTGTCTTCTTGTCGATCTTCGCCACGAGATGCTTATCGATTTTACTTTTTTCTGTTTCCTGAAATAGTATATATCTTGAAATAATCAGATCGCTATCTTTTTATTATCAGTACGTTGAACTTACAATAATTTTTTTATTCTTTTTTATTCTTTTGTCTGATTAATTGCGAAAAGTTTTGTATAAGTATATCATAATCTTGCTGTTTTTCTTCTTCTTTCTTCATTGATTTTTTCTTGTGAGGTATAATATTCCTTTTTCTTCTTCCACAATGAAGATTTTACGGAGCGATTTTCCTATCAGTTTATGAATTTTGCGCCTTTAGTCTCTCCTTGAGATTGTGATGCCTTATACTTATTAATCCTTCACTGTTAACTGGGATCTTTAAAGACACCATCGATATTTTGATTGTGAACGATTCGGTAGACAAATCTAAATTTGTAAAAAAATAAATGAAGTTATTCGATCTGACTTCTATGATGGTAAACATTCATTGTTAAAGCTTTGATAAATATACCAAAATTGTTTCACTTAAATTAAATAAGCGTTTGTAAATACACTGAACATATCAGTTTAAAAATTCATCGAGACTGATTACTGATTCTACATTTACAAAAGTTCAAGACATCAAAGACATGACCTTATATCCTCATTAGATTTCAACAGACACTTTTGCTTGACCCCAAACTCGAGTTCAATTAACACCTTTTCCTGCAGAGCGTCGTGACGAATACATCCATCTTCCGAGAAAATAAAGAGAGTAGCTAAACTACATCTGGCCGAGAATGAAAGAGACACAGGACAAGGCTGGCAGTGAACGGTGCAGTGCAGTGCCGGAGTCAACTGCGTTTGTTGCTGCCCTTAAAAAACTATTACAGAGTCTCTTTTCCTCATCGAGAGATGGACAGTCACAAATTGAGAATATCTCGATTCAAAGGAGTGCGCGAGGCTATCCTTTTCGAGGTAATACGAGGTTGCTCGTAACGCGAGTGCGAGTCCGTGCCTCGTGACTCGCTTGGCTTGTACGCGAGTTCGGCCCTGGTTCTGTGGTCAGGAGAGGGAAACAGAGACCCCGACTCGTGCGAATACTACTCGCGCGAGCAGTCAACCAGTCACGTACGTAACGCGGCACCATCGTGAGGTCCACGTTTTTCGTATCTTCTTTCATGAGGGGACAAGTTGATTTCGTCAGCGACGCGTGATTGACCTGATCGACTCTCTCATCTGTAATTTCGTACCCTGCGACACGCTTCTTCTCACACGGCAAACGTGACAAACGTCGCGAATAGTGCGCCGATATAGTGTGACCGCGCGCGAATTTCAGTGAATATCCTGCTCTTCCTCTGTCTTACACGCACACACTCTGCTGCTCCGGCCTGCTCCGTTAAAGCAAACGCGAAGGTACGTTCAGTTTTTAGACGATAGAAGAATCGCGTTACATCTCTCTGACGTGCGTTAGCACGTGTCCGAGAGAACTCCGGAAGCTTTCATGATGAGCATTTCTTGGCTTCGTTGTATGCGCGTGTGTATCTATGTATGTATCTACGGAGGTTTATTTCTTTGTGTTACATAATGCTATGCTAAGTAAAACGCATGACAATTAGAGAGTGGAAATTTAGGACCTATGCCTGTGATATGAAATTAAATTTTGAATTGATTAAAGATACTATGGTTCTGTAAGAATAAAATCACATTGGTAAAATAGAAGGGCTACGAGCCTATTTTATTAAAAACGTTTAATATTTGTTGGTGTCGAAATGGTTGTTGTTTTGTTCATAATGATCATTTTTACATTCAAATGTTAAACGTTTTTAACAAATTAAGCTCGTAGCTATTTTATTTTACCATTGTAAATTTTGAATATTAATTTAGAAAAAAATATTTTAGACTTGTACTATAAAAAGTTAAAATGCAGAATGCTAATTGATGGAAAGCATGGTTTTGCACGTGAAATATTCACTAAAATATATAAAAATTTAGTTAGATACAAATCTGAAAATAATTTTGTTTAAACCATTAAAATAATTATGTAGGAAGTTCAAACTGATTGGTGAAACATTAAAACTTTTTGCATTGTCATAAACGTTTAAGCATTCTACAATAATTATTTCGATGGCTTAACAAAATTATATTTTTAGATTTGTATCTACCTAAATTTTTAGAGACCAGTAAAATCGTTCTTTCCATGTAAACTTACCAGAGATAGAAATAATAACAAAAAATAGACAAAAGATTCTTACAAAAATTTCAAATTTTGTATCTAAAAAATAGTATTTTTATTCACTTGTAAAAATTCTTCTATTCTATAATATTGTGAAATTGTGATTCGAACTACGATATCCTCAATATTATGTCACACAAATGGAGAGAAAATATCTTTTGTGTATATTCATATGAATGACCGATTAAATATTAATGCTTATGCTCTTTTTCAAAATGTAACGTGATGTTCTCCGTCATTGCTAAGAATTACTATAAGAACGCGCATATTTTTAGATGCAAATGTTTGCTCTGTGCTTCACTATTAACGTATTTTGCTATAAGAAGTGAAGATCAGAACATATTGTTGCTAAGAGAGATTTTGCATTTTTTATATCGCGATATTATTCTCATGTCGAATTCAATTCGCATTTCGTTCGCGTGTCCGCGTCGAAGGACGATATATCATTGTCACTTAGTGTCCTTTTGAATACTATTGATGACGCTTCTCGGAAGCGTCAATTCGAAGGTTCTAATTTGCATTCGTCGCGACAGTGTAGAAAACGGTAAATTATTTTAATTAAACTTAAAACATTCTCAACGCGCGGCATCGCAAAACACTCGATCTTACATTTATCGGCAGATCAAAATCTTAAATTGAATTTTCTGTTATCATCTTATTAGATAAATTAGCGTTTAATATTAAATCACGACTGCGCAAGCGGAATATTACTTATTCTTTGTAGCGTAAATCCAGTGATATAATAGTAATAGTTTGAATTAGGCGTAAATCAATTTGCGACATATTCAAACAATGCTAATGATGCCACTAGCCGTGAAACGCAATACGAATCAAATAGTTGTGCAATCGGAATTAGCGGGTCTCAAGCAATTTTACACGTTATTTCTTTAATATATATATTCTTTTTAATTCGTGTAACTAAACAAAATTTGTGAGCAGCAGCCATTCGAACAATTTAAAAAACTTTTTGTAACAGAGATGTTGAAAAGTAACCTTGAATTTTTTAAAAGCCTAGAGGTAAACAAACTTGGGCTGGACGAAGGGAGTAATACGCATGGAAAATTAATATTATGATTTCAGATAATAAATGAACATCTGGATGACATTTATAAATTATAGAATATTCGCTCCACGTTGACGACATGAGACACTCCCAGTCTCATTACTCTAATTCTTTGCATCATGGTACCTTTCATTCTCTTCGTTGCTTATAATTATCTCTGCCACGTTATTCGTTGATCTCTTTCTCCGTAGCGAATGTGAATAAGTATTAGGTGTTAAACTTAATTCCTGCCGTTTTTCGTCTCCAAAATTGATTTGTTTCGAAGGGAAATACCTTAATCAAAGTATTATCAATAAAGTATTATTAATTAGTAATAAAGTAGAAAATGGGGGAAATTACTTTGATTAAGGTATTCATTCATCTTCCCTTCGAAACAAATCAATTTTGGAGACGAAAAACGGCAGGAATTAATAGCTACGCAGCTGAAATTAACATGGGTCCTCGCGAACGAAGAGCACGCATTTTGTGTGTCACATTGACACCGTGCCAGAATTGATGTCGACCTGCCTAAGTAAGTTACAGGGCCACGCGAACGATATTATTAGATAGGTTAGTGCGAAGCACACGTATTTCCTAACATATCACCGACGAGAATCGCGCATAGTAATATCATTTCATGGTCAGATAGAGAGAGAAAGAGATCATTTCTCGCTTTCATTTCGCATACTTGAATTTCGTTTAATAGTAGTAAATAAACACCCATAGAGTTTTTTAAATATCCGTGGACGATCCTTTTTCACGTAACATGTCGACGTCTCTTATTTTTAGTTTTTGTTTAGATCGCAGATATAAAGTATGCAGCAGCCGCATAAGCGCTGCGTCAGCGGGAATGGATGTTGTTTCGTCTGCAGCGAATGCAAAAGCGCAGTCGCCGATTGCGGTTGGGTAATTCTTAAATAACTTCTACTTATGTCAGTTACGAATAAATTTCACTCCGCAAGACGCTTCCGATGTGTTTTTCATTAATTATCACGTTTCTCTTCTGGATAAGTGGGAAGTAAATTAATACCTGGAATTTCCGTTCTACGCGATGATTTGATTTTTTTTTAGAGAGGTCATTTACGTGGAAAGAGAAGAGGGTTTCCTTAAAATTATATTTAACCTTCGTAAATTGAGCAATTTCATAATTCTCAGAACGAGCGTCTGGAATAGAACAATCAAACAATATTTAGCTAATTTAATAATTCGAAAGAAATCATAACTTTCAATATTTTGAATTGGAAGTGAGAACATTAACGTGTAAAAATTACCTAGAAAAATGTACAAATTAAAACGGGCACAATTTGTTTGTGATATATATTTTATTATGTGATAGCGATAGTTACATTGCTGGAAAGTATTTATTGATAGCATAGAAGATCAAACTTCCGGCCTTTCTAGATTGGCGACAATCTCGTTTCGAGGTATAGTCTCCCATTTCCAGTTTCAAAGAATTCGTTCGCGAACGACAACGCAATTTTGCGAGGAAGTTCCATCATCCGGTAGTACACACCTCCGATTGTAAAACGTTGCGTCATGACGTGACGTACTTTTAGTTATCACGCCAATATTGACGGAGCGTACATGTGCCGTCACGACTCGTTTTGATGAACACGCGTGATTTATTGTCGTCATGCGCGTCTTGCTCAAAGTTTGTTCGACTGGCGTAATTATCGGTACAACGTGGAATCTCTCGCGGTTGGTCGCGATAGCGCTGGAGAGAAAGCCAACGATGCGAGGTATAAGGTGCAAGACGAGCCTTCACTTTAGGTAGCTGCGATTCGTCGGTTCGGTAGGCGTTGGTAGCGAGACTGCTCGCGATTGGCGACGAGCCGGTTGGATGAGAGGCTCGTCTCGAGCGGTTCTCATCCTGAGATTTGTGACGAGTCCGACTGGACTGCTTGATCCGGTGTTAAAAGTGAGGATATGACAAACTCTAATTATTATAAACATGGTCTTATTTTCACAGTTGCTCTGTGTCTGCTGTGTGTAATAAAAGAAAAGAGTTCGAAATAATTTTTTGACAATTTTATTGGATATAATTTGAATCCAAAGATTAAATTTATTTTGAAATATTTTAAGAATTTCATTGTTATTATAATTTTAGTCTCTATAGATTAATTGATTTAATATATTCTTGCTTAATAATTGCTACATTTTTTTGCCTTAGTAAAAGGCAAAAATATATCGATGGATTGAAGGCCGCCAAGTATGAATTAATACGAGAGAATGTAAAGATTATTGAATTCAAAATAGACGATAAAGCAGTGGGCCAAAATGATTTTGATAAAATCGACCGGTGTGCAACGGCCTTTAGCGCGTCCAAAGCAATTTACTATCGGAGATCGCCTTCACTAACATCAACTCGCTCGATTACCTCGCGTCATTGGAGACAATGATATTCCCGGTACGATTGTCGCGCAGGAAGAGAATCCCCGCTGAAACTGCGACAGTTATCCAATTATTTACGGAAATTCGAACCGCGTCACGGAAGACATGTATTTTCATTTGATGCAAATGAATCGTTTAGTGACGTGACAATTAATTATTCGCAAACGACGATTCGCAATAATTTCCAGATCACAGTCTACTTTTTTTTTAATTAAATAAATTCTGATTTTCCTAATTTATTATTAAGTGAATTTAAGATTATATATCAAAATAACTGGAAATGGAAATTTATACTTTCCGTATAAAAATAAATTATATATATATATATATGTACTTCCTTTTACTACCCATCCTTTGCGCTAGTAAAAAGAATAAGAAAAAACGCAACGTATTGTGAAAATTGAGTCATAAACAGACAATGGAGAAAAATAACGATACAATTTTATAATTTAAATGAAAATTTTTTAACTTTATCTTAATTATTTTTTAAAAACATGTCTACTTATAAAAATAATTTTTTATTCTGGTTCTAAATTGATATTAAACTTTTTGTATTACTTTCAAATACAATATAGGAAAATTTGTAATTTTTTCATTTTTTGTTAAAAAATGCATAATACATTCTTGAATAATGATTAATAAATACCTCGGAAATTTATAGTTTTCCGAAAGCTTTTACTTCTCTTAATTTTTAATTGTCATGTCAAGCGCTGAAAATAAATCTCGATCTGTTTCCAAAACCGATCTCAGTTTGAAGAATCTATTATTAGACGATTGCTGAAAGAGATTGACGTTGGCGGCTAATTTAACAGTTACACTTTTGATGACATTATTTAACGAACCGGTAGGTCTCGATTGCCGTAACAATTGGAGCAATATACGTGACTTTGACCGATTTATCAATAAAGCGTCCCGGAATGAGTAACACGCGAACCGACGAATCAACCTGCTTGCACTTGATGACTTGATGACTCGCAACGTCACAGCAAGAAAGCCGCTGATTGGATAGATTGGCTGTCGGTCGAGGGGCTCGTCCAACTGGTTCTCAACCCGTTTGTTCAGACTTTGTAGCTTTCAGTTTGCAATTTGTAGACCGAGTCGTAACAGATGTTCTAACGTTATCTTAGAAATTCAGAATGAGTACAAGTAATCGTGATGCCGTTTCTACGATTAAATTTTAATTACTTACATCATCGGTTTTCACAAACGTCGCACTATATCGATATATGCGTAAATGATGTAATAGTCGGATGTACACATCTTATGGACTTTGGCCGCATATTAATGAGATTAGCAAGAGGTTTAGTCATTCACAGCTGTTTGTCATCTGATCAACATTATTATTATTTTTACCTTTGTCAGTTTACTTATTTTTCACGCAATCTGTTACAAAATAAGTCGTACCAATATAAGGAAAATAAATTTGGTGATATGACTAATAAGACAGTCAAAGGTGTTTAAAGAGATAGAAGATTATGATATAACGTGAGGACTTTGAAAGCGCAATGTGAAGTAGCACGAAGATTTACGATCGATCAAACAGAAAGTAGTGCTACTTTTACCTTTGTTAGCGACCTGTGTACCAATATCTGCTTTGGTATTATAGCGTTTCTATCGCTGCAGTTTCATCGATCAGAATCGCGGGAAGACTTTGTGGCATCTACAAATTAGCGCGTAGTTATTAACATTGTACGTATGTGTACCTACATCAAGTTTCGTAATTATCTCGTTGGGAAATATCGAGGACACAAGTGATTATAGAAGCTACAAAAGTTTTCAGGAATAACAAAGTTGCTATGACTGTAAGAATCTTATATCTTATCTTGAGAGAAAGAGAGATATACTAACAAAACGTAAAATGTATTTATTCATCTTATTCCGTAGTTTATTAGAGAAAATTCCTCGCAACAAGATTAGAAATTTATTCGATATTAGTTAATTATGTTACGTGAACAATTACGATTATTTAATATTTTATGAAACAGCACAGTGCAGCTTGTAACTAATTAATTTTGCTGCTTTGTAATTATAATTCTTCGCTCGAGTTGACTTGCAATTCTCGTCAAACGTATAACAACGTATGCACCTGCTATTTGTTTATGGATAATTAATCCGGATGACTTTAAGTCGTTAAAAATGATTCGCTCGAACTTTATTTTTAATAAATGTTGCATATACTTATTTCAAGTCTTAAATAACGTCTTAAGATCTTAAGACGACTCTGTAATTGATTTATGACATCTTAAGACTGTATTTAAGACGATCTTAAATATAAAAACCCACTACATGATTACCAGCAATATATTCAAGAATATAAGCCCAGATGCTTCTAATCAGTCTCGGATTTTCAGAGTGACTCACGTCTTCGCAGAATCACTTCGTGAGCGTTTCTTCATCCAGAATCTGAGAATGATTACATGCAAAAATCCGAATATCTGCGAACGATCGATAGTGATCTATCGATTCACTGCGAATCGCATCCTTATGTGATTCCGTATTATTAGGTGTTAAATTTAATTCCTGCCGTTTTTCGTCTCTAAAATTGATTTGTTTCGAAGGGAAGATGAATGAATACCTTAATCAAAATAATTTCCTCCATTTTCTACTTTATTACTAATTAATAGTACTTTATTAATAATACTTTCCCTTCGAAACAAATCAATTTTGGAGACGAAAAACGGCAGGAATTAAGTTTAACATCTAATACATGCGCGATGTTAAATAATTTATAGTTATAAGTGATTCCTGAACAAAAGCCATTATTGAAATTTACTACAACTTTTAAAATGATTTTCTTGAACTTTTCCTAATTTTCGAATCACATACAGACTCATTGGAAGATGTGTTCTTCTTCTGGTAATAAAATCTCAAGATTTAATTGTCTACAAAATATTTTTATTTTTACAAATTTTATAAATTATAATATAATTATACACAAAAAAAATGTAATAAGAATTATAAAAAAGATTTTTTAAAGATATTTTAATTTTTGTACGCTTTTGATTACAAGAAGAAGGATCCCTCGATCCTGAAATCTCTAAATTCGATCAGAATTTTTTTCACATGATGTCTCACGTTCGTAATTAATCGTTATTGTCGGAGGTGAAGGGTTAGTATCGTCTATCGCCTACGATCGCGAAATCAATGTTAATTGAGCTTGCGCTGATATACCGATTCACTCGTCAATTTCGCCTTGAAGATCGCTCGCGTCTCTCACGCGATTGGCGAATATATTCGTTGACGTCACGCGGCACAATGAAATAATTGCAGACCGGCGTATTCTCTCTCTATTGTGTTCTTTATTATTTTATCTCTCCCCTGCAATTGGTCGAGGCTGATTGGTTCATCGTGTTTGCGGACAGAGATAAAAATTTTCCATGACATATATTTCGCAAATATCGTTTTGCAAATGCCGTTTTGCGAAAAGTCCTTTTTTGTAATTTAAAAAAATAGCGAAGCTATGGTTTTTTTGAGATATTTAATTTGCAATAATTATGTAAATGTAGTTGTAAGTGGTGTAGTTATAAAAATTGGCCAATTTTTCAGTCAAATATTTTCCTCTTTTTCGGCTGTGAGAGATTGGTGAATTCTTAAAACCACACCACTTACAACTACATTTACGCAATTGTAGAATAAGCTTAATGCATACATATCGACTATGTGACGTATATATAGTACTAGCACAGAACGTCACAAGACTGTGCTATCGCATATTTTGCTAAATATACTTTGCGTTTTTTCAGACACTAAATGTACTTTTGCGTTTTTTATTCAAACGCGCGAAACAAATTCTAAACGGATAGGATAAAAGTACTAAAAACACGGTTGCTATTTTTGCGCTGCGTACAGACCATTCGAAATTGCACTAAATGCATTGAAATGAGTTTTACGTAAAATATGATACCTACAGTATACATTATTCGCTAAAAATTGTGCGTGGGAGTTTAACGCAGCAACGGTTTATCTTCGTCAAGAGTGTGACAAATGGACGGACAGCCTACACGTGACTGTCGATCATTCACTTTCGAATGACGCGCTCGTTTGCGAATTTTGTGTTGGCCAGAATTCGGAGAATTCTCTATTTTCGCACGAAGGAATATTCTCAGAGGTGCGTTTACGATTAGTCGAAATGTGACCAATCATAATAGAGCTGCATTTTTGTATAACTTGCAATTATTAATGATTAACAATATTCCATACTTACGAAAATTTATCAACGATTTTTGTATTTCATCGAATTAAATTATAGATAATATTTTTCTTTTTCTCTTTAATGCTCTTTTGTTTTATTTCTTTTTGATGATTTTGTAGTCTATGTGTACAAGCAAAATGCTGTATAATTTTTTGCAATTTGTTTACCGTCTTTATACAATTGTGCAAAGATAAAAGTTTGTATGTTGCAACAGGTAATAATTCACATATTTATCTTTTTTTTACCGGCTGATAAACCGTCGTCTGCTTTATCGACGGCATCTTTTATCGCTGGTTTCTTATCCATCGGTGTGCAAATCCTTTTATCGTAAGCTCGTATCAGAAGATGGCAGTACCGTTTCTTCTCATGAATGAAAAATTTGCATCTCGTAGAATTGATTTGCATAGTTATTTGGATCTAAGAAACCCACACCGAGCACGATGCACTGCGGATTCACGCACTTATATCTGTATTAAGGGTCTTATTCTCCAAAAAATTAACATAAGAAAATACTGAAACAAATCTATAATATACGTAACATCTAAGAATAAAGCAATTTTCACTCTCTCGCTTTTAAAGAAATAAATAAAAAAGTTATGTTTTATTTATTTTTCTTTAAAAAATCGAACATCTTTTTATTCTATAAATAAAGAGATGTAAATTGAAAAAGTATAGTGATTTTCAAAATAAAAGCAATTGATGTAATACATAAATTTTATTTAAAAATCTTTCATTTATACGTAATTCTTTCTGTATATTAAATTAGATAAAATATATACATAGAATCAATGTTATATAAAATATTAAATCTTTCATTAATTGCGTGGCAACAATTTTATTAATTGTATTAAAGAGAAACTGTGTCTTTAATTCAATTTCTCGATTTGTTCGTGAGTTTTTATCATTAGCCTTTCATCTGAATGTGACTTACGATACATATTCATTATTCTCAACATTGCGGAATGCATTATTATCACTCAGAATTATGTCAATCTGACGTTGCTTCCAGGGTTCAGTAGAAACACACAATCACATATTACATAATAAATCTCGCGTACGACATTTATTGCAAGACAAGAAAACCGCGAATCCAGTTTCGCCGATGAAATCGATTGAGCAATAAATTAAGATCGTTGCCAACAATAACAGAATACAGTATATTTCCTATGAGAGAATTTAATTACTATAAACCGGTTAGTCTAATCTCGATATCACGAAACATTCATCTTATTCGTTTTCGTGCGCTTTTTCTTGTCGATAAAACAATTCGCATAATTAAAAATCATACATTGCGTAATCGCGATTTGTCCTCCCTCTTTTTTTTTTTATATTTTCCTCCGACAGCCCGACGACGTTGCACTGTATGTACAAAATGAATTCTCACGCTGCCAGTCAGCTAGGAATGATTAATTCGACGACGAGCATCCTTCGGACTTCTCCTCGAAGGCGGATATGTTCGTAAATCCCCGTTGTTTTCCATTGAATCGTTCCTGAATAGTCATATATTATTTCTACGTGATTTAAATGTATTAGCGATCTTTTTAATCGACGTGCATTGCGTCATCGATGAGTACTGGGGAATGCAAATGTAGGCTCAAATCGATGACGTTACGCTTACCTGCGTCTGATGACACCTTCTTCTATCGAGACTCATCCTATATTCGCGTGAGAAAAGAAAAGTCATTTCCATACTAATTGATTGCTTATATTTTTCTAGTTTCCTTACTATATACTTGTTGACACATTTTTATAACGCTATGATCCACGCAAAGGCAAGGAATGGCTGCATTTAGTAGAAAAAACAGCTTTTCAACTGTTGTAAAATATCTTTAATATTATTTAGTCTTGTCCTTAGTTTTTTATTAGATCTACCTAAGTATAATATGAATTAATCTTATCAAAGAATCAGCTGCAAAGGCTATTTTTACTGAACGTAGTCAATCTACCGCTGTATCAGAGAGATTTAACCGACGCGTGCCGTTCATTGACGTTATTTTATCGATCGATTTTCTGATTAGTTTTCCGACTGTACGAGAAATTGATATCGTGTAGGAGCACGCAATCTCCGACGAGGTGCACATGTATTGAGTGATGGCGAGTTGTATTTACGCAGATGCGTATTTGTACTATATAGTCCACGGAAAAAACGGCTACGTTTGCCACGACCAAAAGTCGCCCATCAATACATTTTTTAGTTATAAGAACTATAGTACGATTGTAATAACCATAAGATTGGCATATCTTAACGGTTATGGCTGTAAAGATATGTTCCATCTTACGGTTATCACAATCATATATATTGATGAGCGAAAATTATCATTATTTCCGGTTGTAGCAACCGTAACATTTTTTCTGTATCGTATTGAATAGATGATGACGAGTTTCTGAATTGCTTAATGACAGTATCGTTACGGATTGCGATAATTAAATCCATGACGCCTCATAGCCGTCGCCTACTGTTATTAATAATTATCCGCTGATCAACTCGACCTTTCTCATTGCGAATTAAGTTCGTTTGCAGCAACCTCGTTCCAACTGAATCAAGTCTGAATCAGCCCAAGTCATAAAACATGACATAAACTCAATTTTCGTGAATCCATTTGACTAAGAAAAGTATGCTCGGATTAAATGTTAATTTATATCATAAGCTTGTCAAAAATATTTTCTTCTCGAAAATAGTTTTTTATACACGAAGAGAAAAAATTTGCTATGAACGCTAATCCTATGTCATAACGGCAAGTTTCATTTGCAAATATAGGGATCATAAATTATTTACAGGTGTAATAAATATTTATTCTTTTTTATACACGCTACAAAAATTATTTGCAACAAATGTAAAATATTTGTCAAATATGCAAATTTTTCTATAAACACCAAACAAATTTGACATTTAAATCTCTTTGTGGTCATAGCAAAATCATTTTTCTCCGTGTATTTTTAAATTAAGCTTACATAAAACGAGCGCAGGCCATACATATTTAACGATATTTTAATTATTCTCGTAATAATCTAAGACTAGGGATGATTGATCACTTTGGGAAAAATAGAAAGACAAAACGTAGTTTGCTCCATAATGCTACTCTGCATAGAAACATCCTTTGGATGTGCGACGAAAATAAACAGGAGTTTTACGTAATCCTAGATGTGTATGTGTTAATTGATGAGCGTGATAGATATTATTCATTCTTGTACTTAGTGACACAAGCCTAAATTGTTGCATCGCACACCTGCGATTCTTCGTCAATTTTTTGCAATGGAAACGCACCCGACTTGAGTGTATTAATTTCAATACATTGAATGTAAAAATTAAAGACACGAAATAATAAGTTAATATACATACTTAAAATATTAATCATTTTAATTATTATTGCATCTGATTATAATTATAATTAATACATAGTATAGCCAACTATTTATTGATTATTGATGATTATATATTAATTTATGTAAAAAGAAAGATTACAATTTTTTAATTACTTTAAAATGTATAGAATATTTATTTAAGGATTTTCAACTATAATATAATTTTTTGCATATGAAATTTATGTATAAAAAAAATAGATATGATAGAAATTTATTAATGCTGATTATTCCAGAAAAACTTGGTATAATCTTTGGCATATCAGTTTTATATGTAATAGATATGATAGAAATTTATCAATGCTGATTCTGTCAGAAGTTGGTGGATGAACAAGAGTCTCGACGAAAAAAAAGAAGAGAGGGTTTCCCGGAAAGAGATAAGTACGGGATGCACAACTCGTCACATAAGCATAAACACCGACGATTCTAGCTCATCACATTCAAATATATTTATCATACACGAGAACATCCATTAATCGTCGTCGTTAATTGGTCCATATTAATCGACAAACTTAAACATATCTATACCTATCTCGTGGATATATCTTTGTTAGATTTTTTATAAACTTTATTGCTCTGATATTGAAGAGCTAAGTGTTTCATTTAATTCTTCAGCTTCTTTGATCATAATGGCAAATCTTTCCGCTTGTCTTATTTTCTCTGTACTATGTAAGATATTAGATAGATCTGACAAAGAACAAAGCATTTAACATTCCCATGATCCTACGCTTCCAATAAATTACAAGGTCGTAACTAATTGATGGAAGCTGGTGTATTGCGAGCAAAATTTTGTAATTCATTAGAGCGAAATAAGATTGTTGTTATTATAGGACGGGTATGGAAACATTGAGTCGATCGAGATTCGAATTTGGGATCCTTCGAATCATCTAGTTGTATTTAGCATGCTATTTCATAATAAGATTGCTCCATTATTCTCTCGTAATTATTCTGATCTCCTATTAATATTTAATCGCCTTAAAACCGTAATCGCATTAGCAATTGCCGATTGGATTACGATTGTAATGGCAATTACTTTTCGACCACTCACAATTCGATCGGTAATCGCTACACTGAAAAAAAATTTATTAAATCTTAATACATATTTATTTGAATAGTACTGTAACTGTAAGTAAACATTTTGCTTACAGTAAATAAATATTTATTAAATAAAATTTACTTAATATTTACTTAATAAAAAAAATGATAGTTAAATCAAATTAATGGTTTTTGTATCAAATAAATATGTGTTTACATTTAGTAAATATTTACTTAAAATTATTCAAACAAATATTTATTAAAAATGTAGTTTTTTTTAGTGTAATGTGATTACAGCTTTACTTACAGATTCTTTCCGAAATATCGCATTGGTTTAAATTTAATATATTATTATGAATATTTAATAATTACATGTATTTTAATTATTTTCTGTACGATAAGCTTATCTGGAACAATCTTTAATGTCAAAACTTATCGCGATATCTAAACTAGCAGTTTCTTCGCATATCCAGCGATACTTTATATTCTGTCAACGACGTTTTTCAGTCATGAATCACTGAAAAAACATCGTTTGCAGTAATTGCTGCGACAGATTGATGCGATTCGGAAGCTACAAAGTCTCATCAACTCGCCGTTGCAACAATTTTGCGCGGTATTTTCTTCATATTTTTTTTTTGTAAGACGTAAAGAAATATGTCATTAATGCTGCGTGGGCTAAAGATTCTAATCGCGAAATATAAAGATTAGATGACGAAAAGGCATGAGGATGATTGATTCGAGCAGCGGTGATTTGAGCCTCGTGGCTCCGCGACGATACCCGCCGGCAGAAACTATTGAGCATGGCCTCTTATTGCCATCCAACCCTCCGCGCACCGACCTATTTCCGGCTAAAAATAGCCAATAGAATGATTGTCGTTAAAACGATGTCCACTCGACCGCGGCGTGTCGCGATTAATTGTAAGTGCGAAGGCGCCGTAACGCAATATCTCGTGCCACCTTTGGCTGCCTCCGTGTTCGAATCTTGCGCCTCCTATACCGTTTTGAGTCGTCTCCAAACAAGAGGGAAAAGATTTCAACGATTGGAATTTAATAATCCTCGTAAACGAGAACGATTGAATTGCAATGGAAGTTACAGTGATTTCACCGCTGGTATCTTTTATGTTACGTTCATAAATTTCGCTCAGCTGCTTGAAATCCTTATTTCTTCTGCATTACTCATTCAAGGTGTTGAGGTATAATTTATTATATGACGGCTCGTAAGGTTTGCACCTTGCATTCATAAATAGGAAATTGCTCTCGACAGAGCGATCGCGGATTTCTTTCGTTTTCAAAGCGTAAATTATCTTCGATGTGAATCTAATTTCGCAAATAAATTCGCTCTCGATGCTTAATGTATTTTCTTAGTGATAAGATTAAGACCAGCGTTATCATCAGCCCGATATCTCACACAGAATGTTAGTTTCGACACTTTCAAGTCCCACGAATATTACCTCTTAATATTTAATACGTGCAATGTATTTAATTTCACATTGTGAAGCTAGTGAGGATTTCTAATTTTTTGAATATTTTAATTCTTATTAAATTGCAAAAATATATACTTAATGCGTATGCAGCTACTACTTAGATTTCCTATTTCTAGTTATGTAAAATTATTATTGATTCTCATTTTTTGTAATATTTTAAAAATACGATGCAATCGTTAACTTTTTATAATCGGTTTTGCCATGGACTGAATTGGAAGTTTTTGCGTGCGGCGTCTGTGAAATTCTCCTCTTACTTAGCCCGCAAAAATGGCTCTAATTTGCGACGATAAGTAAGAGGAAAGTATACCAGGAATCGATTTTGCAATTTTTACGTTTGCGCAATACGTTCGATTAAAACGGAATGTTACACGTGTAAGAAACGTCACGGCATCCGATCGCGCTCGACAAGGTTCGTCTCGCCGAGGGAAAGTATTAAAAGAAAGTTCATACCCACGGCAATTAATCTCCTCCACGCTTCGCCGAACGGTAGTTAAGACGAGGTTAAGTCGGCTAATTGTTTAAGAGTATCGCGTGTCCGGTAAGTCGGTTTTTCCGCGAAAAGCAGATTCTGCTCGTCGAGCAGCGAACACCGTTAATAAGGGTTAACCCCGTTAATAAGAAACAAGCTCTTTCACGAGCGCAAATTCGTTACGGAAAGACGCGTGACAATGCGTTAATTACCTCCAAAGACTTGCAAATACGCGTAGAAATAATTGTACCTGTAAACCGTAGATAATAAAGTACTTTTAAACGCTTTAATACAAAGAATACATACATTAAGACAGCGACAGATTAATTGTCAAACAGATTAATTGTCATAATTGCTCTTGTCATGCCAATCGCACTCGATAAAAGAATTAAATATTAAGTACATTCATTATGTTGGGTATTCTTCTTATTATACGTGGAAGTAGCAAATTACAAAAATTGCAAATTGAAAAGAATGATAGTTGCGATTTAATCGCAATAGCGTTGTAAGTAAAGTTTTAATTGCATGAAATTAATCAGACTCATCGCATCAACGAGATAAGTAACTGCAATCATATTTTAGTTATCATATTAGTTCACAGTACGAATACATGATGCAACGAAAAGTAATGTTACATATTGCAACTGGGATCAAGTCATTGCACCGCGTAATGTGATCTGTAGCTTATTAGATTATATGATCGGTCATAGGAAAATTTGAATGTGTAAAGTCAAGCCGAACTGACTACATTCTACAAAGCGCACGATACGCATGATGTATCATTTTATTTTTCCTTAATTCGCTTAAAAAGAACAAAGTTAAAATGATACATCATGAAATTTGAAAGTCGGGTATCCGAATTGTCTTGAAGGTGCAGAAAAGGAAGACCGCGATTACGTAAAGCGGCGCAATTCTTGATCCAAAAATTGTTTCGACATCGCGAGAATATATGATGGTGGTAGTAAAGAGAACGTGCCAATTTTCTGTCATAGAAATTGTACACACGGATGAGATAAGATATCGAGATTAAAGCGGATAATCGAATCGAAAATAGGTGAAGTGCAATCTAATCACGGTATGTCCTATTTTGTTAAATTTTGTTAAACGAGGGCGCAATTATCCACCGATGAGTAATATTCATACGACTGTTTCATCCTTTGTCTCTTAGACAATTTGTACTTTACGGTGAACAATTCAACAAATGTCAAGCAAATGTGCATACGTATTCACCACCGTTTAAAATATTGTAACTAGCGACCTATTCATCTACAAGAAACGTGAGAGGAAAGCTCATGTGATGATTCAAAGTATTATAAAAAGGATTATATAACATTGATTGCGCAATAATAGGCGAGCTATGTGTATTTTTTCTATTTGATTGGCACGATTTACGTCGATACGATTATTATCACGTCGCGCGAATAAATAATACGGTGGCGAAAAGACGATTAACATATAATATTATCGACTACGGTGGATGATGATGTACTCATGACAATTCAACAGTTTACGTCGCGATTGTACGTTTTACTGTCATAATTAATTATCCTTCTTTCGGTATATAGTCGATGTAACCTTGAAGTATATTTTAAACACCAAGTATAAGCTTGAAGTATATTTTCTTACTGTCAATGAACCGTGGCAAACGGCCTACTTTTTACTTGCACGAATGATCGTTTTGGCTGTGTTCCGATATATACTGCCAATATTGAATCTATAATATACGTAACGTGAATTATATTTTCAGTACTGGCAGTACAGTCTTTGTCACAGCCTTTCGCGAATTTATACTTTGTTCCGTGTCGAGCGAATTTATGGACTCTCCGAGAGAAAGGAAAAAGACTCTCCGATTGCTGTAACAATCTTTTTTCTACAGCTAAGTAGAACAGTTCCTTGAACACATATACCGTATTTAAACGTCACTTCCGAAACTCACTTCCGTCAATTATGCAGTTCTCAACAATTTCGTACGATTCTGCGATACTTTCACTATTTGCGCCAGCGATCGACGTCATAAGTACCAATAGAGAAATTACAGATTTAGACGTCAGAGCTCGGTTAACGTTTACGTATGTGTTTTTTCCACATCTTGACATTTTCCTAAGAAAGTTCTAATAATATCCTTCATACAATTTTACTTGGGGTATCAAAAATAATTTGAACTTATGAATGTCAAAGGGGACGATTGCAAGAGATCCTGCAATTTTAATTCTTAGGTCGGTATTCGTCCGTTCTTATTACAAGAACATCTAAAGTAAAATCTTGAGACGCCAATACGACTCTGTGGCCACAGTATTTATAATCAGATCTTATATTTAAGACCATCTTAAGACATTACTTGAAACAATATTGGAATAAAGACCGACTGTAAATACCGGCCTGTAATGGGATTATAAAATTTTATTACTGTACTTAGGACGGTCTTAAATATAAGAACTGACTATGAATACCAGCCTTAATTTTATTGCGAAACATGACACGTGTAAAAAATGATTATCTAAGATTTCACGCTTGGATATCTAAACTTATATCCCTTCTATCTTCTTCTCAGTAAGTCCCAGACACTCATCTCTCATAACCGTCGAAAATGCGCATCCGAAAAATTTCGCTTACACGATAGCCGCGATTCAGTCCTCGGTCATTGTCACCCGACCGTCCGTCTGCACGCAACGGATCTGTTTTCGTTCTCCGAAACGCGCGGCAGCGGGAGCAGCAGCAGCAGCAGCAGCAGCAGTCTCTCCCGGATCCGGATCTCTCTCGCTCGACTCCGTGTTTCGCGAACGCATTTAAAATTTGAATCCGGCGCGGGGTGTGTGTCTCACGTCGACCAATCGACAAGACTGCCACGGCGTTGCGGTCCAATCGATGATCGCGCAGTCGGAGGCTCGACTCGTACACGGCGTGACGTAATGCCGTTTAAAAGGCGAGCCGCGTGGGACGCGCGAATCAGTCGCACGACGCACGTTGCACCGTGTGCATTGCTGGAGCTGAGGCATCGTCGGATTCCCATCGGCAAGAAAGAGAAAGAGAGAGAGAGAGGCTAGTGTGCATTGTCGGCGTGTCCCTCCCTCCCTTCCTCTTTCGCTCTTCCTCTTCTTCTTCTTCTTCTTCTTCTTCTTCTTCTGTCGTTTCTCCTCTGCTTCCCGGTTCCTCTTCCCTCGGTTTCATCCCACGTATGCCGGAGGTTTCATCGTCCAGCATCGGTGGCTACAATTAGACCAGGCACGAGATCCCGTTGCTGATCCATTACGCTCTTGAGGGATAATTTTATGCGCGACGAGCTGGCGCGCGATCAGGAGCGGAGCGATCACGCGGGCTGAAGGAAAACCTTTTAACGCAACGGTGCCTACGTTACGACTGCGTCCCGTCGCGTCGGGAGATTGGAAAGACACGCGAAGGTTGACTTGCGTGCTTCCCGTAAGTAGTTACGCGCGCATCGCGCGTCGTGACAGGAGATATACTCTAATTACAGCAATAATCGTAATTATTTATTCACTGCATTTTTATCATTTTTTTTCTGAGAATCACGAATAGACGAGATTAAAGCGGGGATTAAACATACGCAATTATTATAATTATACTATGCTCTTGTTTGTTGGAATCTTGTAGAATTTTCCTGTGTGAGATTGTGACGGCATCAGGAGGATAATATATAAAACGTGCAGTGATGAAACGTACTGCTGTTAATTTGCGATTCCATACCGTTGAATCATCAATCAAATAATTGACTACGATACTTTATTGCGCTTCGTATATTCGGAAACACAGTTGTCTTTTCTATTTTTGTTACATACTTATTAACCTTCTAAAGTACATGTCATTTAACCTTTTAAACCATATATTTATTAATCTTTTAAAGAGCATGTAACATTAAATATCGCAGAAAGATACTATTATGTTTCTGCGATACACGTGTCGCATAAATTGCAAGGTAGAATTTTATGATAGGACTTCGATTGTATTTTTGCATCTTCATTTCTACATTTTTAAATTGGACATTTGATCGCGAGACAAGAAAAAGAGAGAGAGAGCGAGAGAGAGAGAGAGAGAGAGAGAGAGAAGATTTTAAATTGCAATGACGCGAAATCAATTATTCGATAATAATTGTTGGCCGTTATTTAATATCAACTTTATCTGCCTTCTTGATTTGTACCGAGAACAAACAGGTGACACGTATAGCACTCGTATGTTGCTCCGTCGCTAAATGTAGCCAGTGCCATTTAGTGACGGAAATAAGCGCGAGTGATGTCAATTTGGTGACCGGTATTGATAAACTTAACGACCATGTCACTGTACACACGTTTCAATGGTGAGCGATCATGCAGAAAATAAAACGCGTCTTGAGACTTTCGGTCAGAATTTCGCAACTTCACATAATTTAAAATTTCACAGCCTTATCTTATAGTTTTTATCAAAAATCTTATTTATCTAATCTTTCATCATTTGTTATCTATTTAAATTAAATGAATATATTATGATAAATTTTTTTAGAACTAAATTATTAAATTTTAACAACATATAACATATTATAACATAAATAAATTATTAATAAATTGAATATACATTATTATTAAATTTTATTTATATATAATAATTAGATAATTAAAATTCCAGATTAATTTTTTCAAAGTAGTTAGATCTTCATCGTACATTCAATTAATTACAACACGTGATATTTTTAATTAATACTCCGAGAAATATTTCAAGATATTCAAGGTTTCTCATCGAGGTCAACTTCGCTCGCGAAAAACGACGGAAACCTTATCACAATAAAATTGACGGCTTTAAAGATATATAAAAGCCTCACTTTCTTTCTTTTTATTTTATTTGTTAAATCGCAATTGGGTTGATTACATCTCACGAATTCATCGAATTATTCGCGAGTTATTTGATTTATTGCAGATTCTCAGAATCGTTCCTCATTGACGGCATATTTATCGATAATGCATATCGAGTTGTTTTAACGTGACTCACAAATCACAACTCGGCACATAATTCAAATGCGCTGAGTGCAATTAGCTAATGAGAGATCGATTTACTGGTTCTGATATTAAACCTATTACATATCGCTACATCGAACGACTTTACGTTTCTTTAATAATGTGAAAACGCAGCAAGAACCGAGCAATTATCTACGCGCGTATTGCAAGGAACGTGCTACGTTCTCTCCAATTTCTGATAGTATCGTTTATTATTCCAGTATTTTGATTCGTTTTCACGAATTGTATACATGAAACACACGGTACACGTTGTATCGTAACTTCTTTATCCATCGTCTTAGATACGTCTTATCGTACATCGCGGCAAAGAATCTTTTACGAAGAAAGATATTAGAATGTTAATGACATAAGTATGTGATTGCGATATTATCTACTAGCGAAAATTCCTCTCGCGCGTGACTTCTACGTCTAATATCTGTTTTTGCATTTCATGTTGCAGGGGAGATGCGGCCTCGCTGTTGGAGCTGAGACCGTCCCGTCGGCTGCGAAAGTTCGTGGGCCCGCATCCGAAATCGATCACGAAAAAGTAAGGATCACTCGCGTCAGGATCATCATCCGCGCACTCCATCATCCTCGTATCCTTCGCTCGAAAGAACGAAGCACGAGAGACACTGTCGAATCTAGCCGGGTCTAAGCAAAAAAAAAAAGAAAAAAATAAAGAACCGGAAAAATCGAACAACAAAGGAGCAAAACGGGGGAGAAACGTTTAGCGAAGAAAGCAGAGTCGCTAGATCAAGAGTGAAAGAGGAGGAGAGAGAAGGAAAAGCGAGAGAAAAGTTAAAAAAAAAAAAGAAAACGCGCATATCGTAACATCGAGGAGACGGCTTTTCGGTTTTTTTTCGATAGAAAGCAAGGAGGGAAAGTCGGAGAGAGAGACCGTTAAAATCTGGCTTTCGGTACACGCGTTGTTGGTTATTTTTTCTCGTGTTTTCATTTCGCGTCATTTTCCCGTAAAACCTCAAGAGAAAGAGTGATGCGCCCGTGCTTGTCCGCGCGTGCTTGTGTAACGTAAAACCGGATCGCGCGATATATTCGGCCGACACGGCAGTAACAAACAGAAAGGAAAAAAAAAAAGAAAGAAAAGGTAGATCGTACACGCACGCACGTATAGTAGTACGAAACCGAGAGAGCGAAAAAAATGGCCATGGTCCCGACATGCTCCGTTTTGATGTTTCGTCCTCTGGTGCACGCTGCGCTCTTCATGTTCCTCGTCGTTCTTCCGAGCACTTCTATCGCGGATAACACGGGCACGACGAAACCGCCCCCGTGCTCAAGGTAAGTGTCTCAGAGAACCAGCCAAACGAAACTCATTCTGCACTCGATCCATCCCAAGAACTCGATTCGAACTCGCACTCTCTTTATTTTTTTTTTTTGCCCATGTCATTGTTCGCGATGAAATAACTCGTTAACAGATAATTGCTTAAATGACGTTAGAAACCGATACTGCTGCCGCTGGCCTTCGAAACTGCGATAAACTGCTGTCAAGTCACATTTTCCGTTGTACGATGCGAAAAATTTTCAACGTTAACGATCTGCCTATAATTTAAAGCTATCGGCGATTGAGAATGTTTAAATTCTTCATAAATATGTTACGTCAATTTAATCGATAAATATTCTTAATTAAAGCAACTGAAGACATTTCGAAGAAGAAATCTTGAATAAAATATTTGAAATTTTTCTACAACTGCTTTGTCATTCAGTGTGAATTTATGTAGATTCTATCATAGTTAAACACTTGAATTCGAGTGCTTTACGCCACTGACTTATACGTAACCGATATGTTAGAGGCATAATAGTATAAAATTTTATATCCCAATGATCGTACACTTATCTCACTAATCATCATTGATCGTTTGCGAAGATAGAATTACAAAATGACGTCGGACTAAATTAGTTAGAACTTAGGCATTATCGCATTTTCCATAAGTGCATTTCAAACTACAGACTATTACGTAAAAAAAAGCAAGAATTGCTTGTCATTTAGCTAATTGTTTTTACATACAACCAACAATGCTTATTTAAATATATTTTTTTAAATTTAAAACAACATAAAATGTGTTACTATGCAGAATTGTTTGCCGCGTATAAAAATATTTGTAGCTGTCGCATCTTACCTTTGGGACGGTTTACTGCATTTGATTTAAAATTATTCTATTGTAAGCAGAAATAGAGATTATAACGAAAATTCACGTAATTGCCAGAAGTTAATTATGTGTAGAAAGATACAAAGTAGAATATTAGTATGATTGCCAACAGCAATATCATCGCAACTCTCAATTTTCTAAAAAAAAAAAATTAATAAATTCAAAAATGGGTTTTTTCGAAAGTAGAATATATTTGTACCAATATTTTTTTTAACAAATAGATTGTTTGTATAAATTACAGAATCTTAAAATTCAAAATTTTTAATTTATTTAAATATATTCGCTAGTTACCAGAAAACTACGACATTAAATGAATAAATTCCGACAGCTGACCAATCTTAAGTATCAGACATCTCGAGGAAATGTCACGAGACTTCGAATGATATCATGTCGACAACGAGGCACGTTATACATGCGATAAAAAATAGTGTCATATACGTCATTCGTAAAGTTTCTCGACGGATTTGCGAACAATTTTGTTTGCAATAAAATCGCTTGTTCTCAATTTTCATTTTTTTAACATTATTTATATTTGAAATTTTTAAGATCATTTTTGTTATACAACTTCTTTGTAAAATGTATTTTTTTCAACGATGTTATTAATTTATTTAAATTATGTCATTTTTCTACACTTTATGACTTACAAATGAAGTTCGTAGCATCGTGTTTTTGTTATTTGGGACTTTGCCCAAGTGATTCCTATTTTATTTTGACATAGATGCGAATCACATGTTGCGGAAACATACGTAGAAAAATAGTCCGCTTTTCTAAAATTAGATCAATGTGCGTTTTTTTTTGCGTGTATTTTTTCTTTTTCGTTATTTCATTTCGATGTTAAATAAAATATAGAAAATTAACTATTGTTGAGAAATAAATTAAGGAAAATCAACCTTTCGACAGCAACATTAGATTTTAAAGATATAATCGATTTTTTGATTGTAAATTCTAATAGATAAATTTAAATTTGTAAAAAATAAGTAAAATACAATCCAGTTTCTATATAATAAAAATTTGCCATTTGTATAAAAATTTTCAGAAGTATGTAAGAACTTTTTCAAATTTTTACACACATTTTGGAACAATACAAAAATTTGCGCTAAGTTCGAAAAAATTGTGAACAAAAGGTAAAAATTTCATTCATCGTGGAAAATTAACGAAATGAATAAACATTAATGCGACTTCGGAGGGAGCAATATTCTGCTTATTAGATTCGAGTACGTGTGCCGCTTCTCAAATTTTGTCCTTTCCTCTTCTTTGTAAAGCGCCATTATACAGTATAATCGTATCTCTGACGTACTAAGAAATCTGTGTCGCTTTACACCGACGGGATTGCATATGCGATACTGTATTAGCAGGCACGCGTGACGCGAGCATTTAGGGAAATGACCTTAGCAATGAACGTCGTCCCGGAATCTGACGCGTGGCAAGTTGGGCTCTAAATTATCGTGTTCCGCAAGCACAATGAGCGTGACCTTTACAGCGTCTACATGTGTATGTGTGCACATGCTAATGGTGTGCGTCGAATTGCAACGGAAACTTTTCACTCGTACGATCGATGACGCCGCCAGCATCTCTATCTAAAGATTTGGCGTTCGTTCTCTGCCCACCGAGATCCCGCGAGAAACGTGGCTGGTGCACATCGAGGATTATTGTTACGCTTGTTTAAATGTAAATGGAAAAACATTGTTACACACACACACACACACGCGCGCGCGCGCGCGTATGGCACACGCTCTAAAAATATTTTACACGCGATATATAAGGTATTTTTAACCAAACGATTACTCGAAGTTGATACGAGAAAGAATCAGGTTGTCGTAATTGCGAAACTGTTTTGCTTTTTGCAGATACGTCACGGTTCTTAAACAAAGCGAGCAATGAAGGGTATCGATTTGTTAACATAATGTTGATAAAGCAGTGATTGTGTATCGTGTTCCTCATAATACTCAAACAGAGGAAATTTACTATAACCTTCGATATTCGTACTCGACATAGAACATCTATTATTAAAATTTCGAATTTTATTCTTACGTAAAATGAAGTTTATAATAACCGATTCAACTGGCACAAATTTAGAAGGAATTCTGGGCAAAATGTCAATTAAATCATGAGCATTTATCTTATATCGAGATTTCTAGAGATATTAAACATTTTCGTATGCAATCTCGTGAATTTTGGCGGTGCGCCATCTCAACAAATCTACATACTATTTTCCACAATACAGAGAAAAATCGTCCAATGAAAAAATATATATGTGATACTTATTTCTTGGTAAAATTGCTTTAAAAAGACATAATGACTTTTTTCTTAAAGTGTTCAAGGATCACGATAGCACAATTTGCTGATAATGACAGAATATGGAATTATCTGCTAATTCACGGACGCAAAATTCGATAATGTTTTCCAAGAAGACAAGGACTTCTTGTATCTTACGCATCACACGATGCACAAACATGTTTATCGAATATAAGTGTGTTGTGACATAGGCAGATCCGAATCATGTCTCCGAGATAACGTGCATCGGGTATATCCAGTAATGGGCGCCCCTGACGAAAATAAGAAACTTTATAAAGCGTTGACAACCGTTCAATGACGATTTTTCGAGAATTTTTACGCTTTCGAACTTTATAAGAACGCTTACAGAACACCATTGGGTTTAAACACTTTCAGAACGCTTATAAAATACAGTATATACCGTTTCATGAAAGTACTGTAATGTTAAAACAACGCTTTTCAGAGGACGCTCAGTAAACGCTGATGGACCTTCGTGCAGAGAGTTTACTGTCCGACTTTTCAAACATTTATCAAACGCTTTTCTTAATACCGTGAGACAAGCAGTTTCTTTCCGTTCAGCAAACGTTGTTCAAACGTGGCGAATTATCGAATCGCAGTAAACGTTTTGTAAGGCGTTTACGCAAACGGCTTAAAAACGCCCAAAAAAACGTTTTCCTCAACTTCATAACACAAGCGTTTTTCCTTCGTTTAACAAATATTCTTCTACATATCCAATTTTCAAGCAGTGTACAACATCGTTACTAAAGGGACACAATGAAATTCAATTTCTCGCATTTAAAAAACCACATCAAATAAGATAAAAAGCGCGGTATAATGAGACTTCTCTCGGTATAATGAAAAATTTCGTACCTTTTTTTTTTATAAAATTTCTACGTCCAGCAGGCTCAACACTTGAACTGAACGTTTATGTAAACGTCAAACAAACATTCATGAAACTTCTTATTTTTGAAGAATGCCTTCCAAACGCTGCAGCGTTGCAATTTCCGTTTTACGAACGTTCTACTAGCTGTTTCTAAATTCTCAACAAACTTCCACAAACACTCATGTAAACGTTGAACAAACGTTTATGAAACTTCTCATTTTCGTCAGGGGCACATTTGATTGCGACAACGATTAACTTCGCTGATCTCTGTCGAGACACATTCCTGTCTTCTTCACCGAGACGCGCATATCTCGATTTGAGCTATCCTTGATTATGATAACGGCGTGTAGGATAACGCGATGGTGTACAAAGGATATGAGAGGCGGCACGCCGAACACGCTTAGAGCTTAGTAAATTGAATCTTCCGGAGATCTTTCGAATGACGTCTTAATAAAGTGGCGCGATCAGGCCACTTCTTGGCCGAGACTGCAATAACATTTCAGTCTAATGTCCGTTTCTACCAATGTAGATTAATCTCAGTTCAACTTACTCTTCATCTTTTCATAATATTCTTAGAACTAGAAAAAGATGAAGAGTTAGTTGAACCAAGATTGAATTAATCTATACATTGGTAGAAACGGGCTTAAGAGCACCGGATTTTCGTAAGGAGATCTAATTCGATTTCGTTTGCTTATACGTAAATGAAGATTTATATTCGGGAGATTAACGAATGTGTACAGTATATCAAATGCAGATCTTCTGATGCAATACCCGCATTCACGTAGCATTAATTAAATCAATATGTAATTAAAACGATTTATCGCCGGCATCTCATGATCCGCTGCATTTGACACAGCTGTTCGAACCTGTTTGCGATAATTATTACCATTTTCCATGATAATTTCTTACGCCCAGTTTATGTAAAAAATAATGCTTGTCTGCATTGCGGTCGATATATTATTTGAGAATAATAAATATAGGTAGAAGCTAGTAATTTAAATTAGATCATTTATCATGTGAAATCAGCAATATTTATTAACTAGCAACATATCACGCATAATTGTGCATATATAAGGTTTAGTAAGGTTTGGTAACCAACTTGACAATGGTGAAAACTGAATGATTACGGTTATCGCACGAATGTGTATTCAAACGAAATTATCATGGATACTGCTAAATTACGCAAACGCTAAAATCGCACTATCATTCCCACGCCATCGTTTCCATCTATTTGAAAATGTATTAACATAGATAATCTGACAACGGAACAAATAAACTTGACATGAAAAAACTCCTTTAAATAATACTCTTCTAGGAACAACAATAACTTGACGATTATACATATCAGATCTTTGCAAAGATAGATATCTTTCCTTTTAAAAATACTCCCATATTATGCGACGTGTCTCGATTAAAAGATGCGTCCACGCGTGCAGTTATTCCATGTGGATAATTATATTTGTGTTAAAAGGATCGGCACGTAATCATGGATTAATAATCAGAAGACCTCACAAATCGGAGGCCCCACGGAAATTTTCACCCTTTTTCTGTGCTAAAAAAAAATCTGATAATAGCAAATGTTGAATGAAATTTTAATCAAATACTCTGTTAATATGATAAAAAATAATTTTACTTTTCTAAATATTTAATAATTATTATCAAATAATTGATTATATTATTATATTTGGTAATTCTTATTATAAATATTTAGATACAAAATTTAGAAAAGTAAAATAATTTTTTTAATTATTAAGTAAAATTAATAACGCCAATTAAACCAAAAAATAGTAAAAAAAAGGCTATATAAAGGAATAATAAAAGTAATTACTCTCATAGCCTTGACTTTTTATTTTTGTATTAATCGTAACATTTGATTGAAATTATTTTACTCAACATTTGATGGCCACCAGTCTCTTTTCAGTAATCAGATTTTTGCGGTAATCGTGTTAATATTACATAAAGAGGCGACTCGCGGAAATCGGTTCGGTTTCCAGCACGAACGGGAAAACCATTATCTCCCTCGTAACGTATTCGCGAGACGCGACTGTGGCGCGCGTATTACTAATGATAATGAGGCGGCACATTTCGCGAGCTGATCGCCAGCCGCCTCGCGCATTCCGTCACGCGAACAACGCTCGAGATCTCCTCCATTCCACGCACAGATCCCACAATCGATTTCATTCTTAGCCGCGAAACGAACGAGCACGTGCACACAGGGATCGCGTTTATCAAGGCCATCCAGGAAAGCGGGAGTCGCACGATTTCGCACGTACTGGTGGCCGGACTGATCTACATGTTCACGAATCCGCGCGATATCGCGCAACCCGGCGTGTCCGAGATCGCTAAAAAATAATCCACTCGAGAGAGAGGAACGGAAGCGAGAAGAATGCAAGCAGAAAAATAACAGTCCAAACAAGAACAATGCTATATTCGCTCGCGTTGCTCTCACGACAGTAGAATCTTTTTTTAACGAATTTGTTCGAAGAAATATATCGCGTTTTTAACTTAATTTATTGTGTACTTTTGATATTTAAACTCGCTACGCTTCGTAATTTTGAATAATCGTGACAGAATTTTCATATTTACGACTGTTGCCGCATGAATACGCGCTCGTTTAAATGAATACGTTCTTTTTATGAGCTCTGATCTAATCCCGGCCTACCGAAGGTATTCCCGGAAGTAATCAAGATACTTGTAACGCCTAGTTCATAGGAAAAAATAAAACGATATAATTGGATTGGAATTTTGTTACTATTAAGCAGACGAAATTTTTTACATATGTTGCTTGCACCTTCATTGACGTGTCATCGTTGTTTATGAGGATAAACGATAATATATAATCCTATTTTGCAATTCGAAGCTACAGCTCTTTTTTTTTTTCTTACAATCAGTGGCTATGACTTCCTTTATTCTCATTGGAAATTGCGCGTTTTAAAATATTTCCGGCTCAGGTGGAGGTCGAGACATTGGTCCAGATATCGACTCAACCGCGAAAACCGCGAATAGTTGAAAAGTATGTCTCATAAAGTCACTATAGGATTGCACCACAGTTCGAAATCTTAACATAGCTTCCTTTAATACAGGATTGACTTTGCACAACGGTGAAAGGAGATTTGGAGGTCGTCTAATTGATACCATATCTATGAAATTAATTAATAACAGGAACTCTTATGTCAACGATGTTCCTCGTTAAAGCTATTCATAATCGTTATCTTGTTGTTACCATAAGTCTGCATAAATCGCCGCATAAATTAACAGTCCCGTTCGTAATGTCTTCATACACGTTCGTCCTTTCTTTTTACTCCGGTGCAAAGTTCGTTCTATCGATTTCATTCACGTAACACTCCCGCCCTGGCGAGAGAGAGACCACCGTCGTGACCAATTGTACGCGATCGAGAGGGTCTCGTGCTCGTCGAGTAGCCAAGTAGCCATGTACCGTGCCTTTCCAGTGAGATATACTGCCACGGCGATCTGCTGCACACGGTACAAATGGCCGGCATATACAAGGACTCCAAGTACTTCGTCGATATGAAGATGAAACGGTCGGCAAACGAGACGTTGGCGTCGTTCTCTGCCTTCATGAAAAGCGTGAACAACGCGCCGAACAAGCACCAGGTGGAGAAGTTCGTCAACGACACATTCGAGCAGCCAGGCTACGAGTTCGAGGATTGGGACCCGGCCGACTGGACGGCCACTCCCAAGTTCCTGCAGAACATCGAGGACGACGAACTGCGGAAGTTCGGCTCCGATCTCAATCACATCTGGAAACTATTGGGCAGAAAGATGCGGAACGACGTGCGGATTAACGAGCAGCTCTACTCGATCATCTACGTACCGCATCCGGTGATCGTGCCTGGCGGACGATTCCGCGAGTTTTACTATTGGGACTCGTACTGGATCATCAAAGGCCTGTTGTTGTCCGAAATGCACAACACCGTTAAGGGCATGCTGAACAATTTCGTTAAGATAGTGGATAAGATCGGTTTCATACCAAATGGCGGTAGAATCTACTATGCGATGCGCTCGCATCCACCACTGTTGATACCTATGGTAGACGAATATTTAAAGACCACCCACGACGACGCCTGGTTGAAGGAGAACCTCTGGTTGCTGGAGAAAGAGTTCAACTTCTGGATGACCAACCGTACCGTGGATATTGAGAAAGATGGGATCAATTATACGCTTGCTAGGTATTACGAAGAGTCATCAGGTCCCCGACCGGAATCCTATAAGTAAGTATCGCGACTTTGTAATAGCGTGAATGACGTTGCGGATTTTGAGAGGAGCTAAATGATCTAGAGTTGAAGCAAATGAGTTAAAGCATATATACGCGGAGATATTATTCTTGACGATACTTATGCTTATTATCTTTACGTCAGTTTGTAAGCGTTAATTTTAGTGCGTTGCGCAATACTTGAATTGTTCACAAGAGATTCTGACTCTCTTACGAGACGTACGAAATCAGCATTAATTTTGCGAGTTCTATTAGTAATTAGCAATGCTACTCTCACTTCCGACGTCAATTCTGACAATTGATTTCCATCCTTCGGTTTTTTAATCTCGCGATTTGGTAATCAGGGAGGACTATCTGACGAGCCAAAGTTTTCGAACTGCCGAAGAGAAGGACAATTATTATTCGGAATTGAAAACGGCGGCCGAGTCCGGATGGGATTTTTCCAGTCGATGGTTCGTACACGAGGGTACCAACAAGGGTAATTATCATTCCTTAATTGCTTCCCGCGCGAGGAAAATAAAGGTCTTTATGGGTGAGCGACGTTGGGTGCAGTAGTATTATACGCGAGTTTACGAGTACGGTTTAAAATAACTTTGATGGTTAGATAAAGCGTTATTGTCACAGAGGCGACAGAATTATAAGCTCAATAATGATAATCTGTTATTTAATAAGGAAGAAACAGATATTTATATATAAAATAGACGTATGTTTACTATAAAATAATACGTATAAAAATAGAATGTAGGAAGTCCCGCATTAAATAATTCTTTTGCGTGCAGATTCTTTGATTATCCGCGATGCTTATTAGAAACTACTATCGTACACTAAAAGAAGCTAAGAGCGCAATCCTGTTTGTTCGTCATAAATTTTTTTAATAGATTGAACCGAAGCTATAACGACGTATTACACATACATGAGCAGCATTACCCACAATTATCGTGCTATTCCACATTAAACACCGTATCTTCAATGAGATCTGCGCGCACTTCAAGGCCCTCTAACTCGTTTCTTAAGTGAAAGCAATGTTCGAGGCATCGGTACTCTAAAATTTATTTTCGCAAAAACTGCACGTATTGCAACTGAAATTGTTAGATCGTGTCATTTCTTTCTGCACAGCGTTTAAACTACCCCTACCTCGCTCAATTCCATCATAATGAAATTGAAAACTCGATTTAACTTATTTTTTAAAGTGATCGTAATGAATTGCGCTTCGATATAACGGCAGCTCATAAGAGCGACTTAGCTCGTAAGAGAGAACTAGAGGCTGATAGCCAGATGGATTTCAGGTAATCTAACAAATCTCAAGACCAGATCTATAATTCCGGTTGATCTGAATACCTTCTTACATCGAAACGCTATACTGCTGGCGCAGTACAATCGTCAGATGGGCAATGAGACAAAGGCCGCATATTATGATGACTTGGCTGAGAAGTGGAAAGAGGCGATCAAGATGGTATTGTGGCACGAGGAGGTGGGTGTCTGGTTGGACTACGATATATTGAACGACATCAAACGAGACTACTTCTATCCGACTAACATTTTGCCACTCTGGACGGACTGCTATGACACTTCTAAGAGAACTGAATACGTGTCGAAGGTGCTTAAGTATCTCGAAAAGAATCAGATCATGTTAAATCAGGGCGGCATACCGACGACATTAGAACATTCCGGTGAACAATGGGACTATCCCAATGCCTGGCCGCCTCTCCAGTATTTCTTCATCATGTCGTTGAATAACACGGGCGACCCATGGGCGCAGAGACTAGCCTACGAGATTAGCCAGAGATGGGTCCGTAGCAACTATAAGGCTTTCAATGAGACTCACAGCATGTACGAAAAGGTAAAGTAAGGTTCTAATGAAAAGAAACGAAAACAAGAAAGAATATAAATGAAATGAAAGAATATAAATTTGTGTACATTGCGATTTTGAAAAAAAAACTTATGTCGCATTAAAAAATAAAATTATTTATGTCGAGAATGTTAAATCGTTTGATAAAAAAAATTTTTTGTTTATACAATTGTCTTCTGAATAAATTTCTAAAATGAGAGTAAATGGAATTTTGTTTGCAGTACGATGCGACCGTCTCGGGTGGTCACGGTAGTGGAGGTGAGTACGAAGTACAACTTGGTTTCGGCTGGTCAAATGGACTCGTAATGTCATTGCTGGATAAGTATGGTGACAGGTTGACCGCGGAGGATTACTTTTCGGCAGACGTCGTGGTTGAGAATGCGGCGTCTACATCGTCAGTCATTTCATCAGCTGGTCAAATGCTAGCCACGCTTTTAGTTATCATCATATCATTAGCAGTAGGATTTATAGGGTGAGGTGAGTATCGAACTGATAGAATTAAGTCTTTACAAAGAACAATGGGAAAGACTTACTCACATTTTTGTAATTAAACCTAATTTACAACACAGCCTATTTCTTATAAACTTATAAAATTATATCCAAGTCTTTTCCATTAATTAATATTAATAGTACATACTTAAATTAAAAGAATATTTTTTGCTTTCTGTTTCAGACATCCATGTGACCTAAATCAGCTAGCATAAAATTCGCGAAAAGATACATTAGAAAGATCGATACGTATCGATCGATGATAGTAGATACTTCCAGTCTTGAAGAAACAGAAATTGATCTAAATAATATTTCCACTCTTCTTTCTCGCTCGTTTGATTTGTATGATTTAATAATCGAACGATCGATGAAGAAAGCGTAAAACGGGTATAAAAGGACCAAATAGAAGCAAGTGCGGGCACTGTTCTTCTTATATTATTGTAAGACACTCCAAGTGTGCGAGAGGGCCTCGAAAACAGCGTCATTTTGATTCTTTTGCCACACATCCAAAGAATATTTTATAAGCCACAGGATATATTATATATTAACGATATTATTTGCATTTAAGTAACATTTTAGAAGGGACATGCATCTTTGTTGCCTTACTTGCGATATGTCATTGATATCATACTTACTGTTGTTTAAATTTATTATCATATAATATTGTATCTACCATTCCGCACTTTTTACATTCCTTATGATTTATGATTGTTTTACTGAAAATATCTGTAGTACGTATTATCTCTGAGATTATCTCCAAGAGTATATCGCCAGTATGTGTGCCTAAACATATTTGCAAACATGTGCCTTCTTAGTTATGGAATTATGTCGTTATATTATTTATAGGAATGTCTTGGCCCTTCTCACTGACGGCTAACGTAGACAGGATCTATTATCGCTAGACAATCGTCTATTACTTAATCGCTCCACCAGACGTGCGCTGTTATGAGGTATATTCTGTGATCATTTAACGAACTACTTCGCTGGTCGAATTATGTTCTATTATCCTTCCATTGCAGGAATTTATTCTTTATCTTTAGATCTAAAACTTTAAAAATACCGCAGGCGATATCTCGAATTTATCTCTACGACGTATACTATATATAAACCGATGTATATTATATTTTATTTTGAGATTAGCCATTGATACACTACTGTACTAGTATTATTAGGGTAGATAAATTATTATGTCGCGCATATCTATGTAACGAACAAAAATATCAACGTCTCCAAGATTTTCCGGAGACCGATTCCTCAGAATAAGGTTCCTCAACAGGAAAAAGGAAAGGTATAAAGGTGAGACAATTAGAAAATTAAGGGAACAGCAAGACTAGTTACAAAATAAAAGATACAACGGGAAAGATTCCATTTTCTCTCTCTTCTGAGAGACGAGTGGACTCATCTAGTCAGTTATGCGTACGGCGCCTAGCCATCTTATTTTTATGAGTCGCAATAACGACATCGTGAAGGCTCGGCGTCGCCAAAATTACTCCTCTAATCTTCGTCGTTACTCGAAGAGTGCCTTATATATAACTTGAATCTAAAACGGGCGGATAACACGAAGTATTAAACGAGTTGAGGAAAGCGCGAGATGATGGACAATGAACGAACGACCGTTGACGGTTGACAGTCCATAACGATGACAGATAGTTTGCTTTCAATTCGCGAATTGCCGCCTCTATATTTTATAATCCTCTCTTGCCCATTCGCGACAATCATTCCCCTTGTAGTAATTTTGTGAGCTCGACATATACGCAATATACTTATAAATATTGGAGCAAAATATTAGAGCTATATGATCTCGAAAATTACTATGTCTGCATTCGTCGAATCTATTGAATAAATTCTAAAGAAAAATAAAGAATATAAAAAATTTAAGAAACATATTTGAAAAAAGAAGTTTATCATATAACTGCTTAAGATAGTTTATTTGTAAAATATGGAGATCCCTAATACAATTACATATACATTTAAATATTAGCACAACTTGATAATTTATTTGATTGTAAAATTATTAATTAGCGTGCAAACAGCATTAATGAATTATCCACCGATTACTCTACGTTTTTAGTCCAGAAGAAATACCGCCACTTTTTAGAACTTTATTATAGCCGAGCGACATTTAATAACGCATGAGTGTGTACAGAACTCGCGTTTGTCTTGCCCCGAATAATATTGCACGGTTTCTTTTTCAGTCGTAATTATATAACAATACTCGAGATAATTGTTTTTATTAATCGGATACCATTTTTCCTTTTCCCACAGCTGTTTGTGCGAAGTAATGTGTTATGCATGCTCCCTGCATCCAAGTCCAGCTCCCTGAACAATAACTTTAATAAAATAAATAAAACGAATGTCTATATGTAAACCCATCCTGCGATGTACCGAGTATTGCATGCAGCCGTTTACGTTACTCTGTAACATATCCGTAAAGTATAATTACTTAAAAAAAAAAGAAACATTCCAGATATATTCGTCGAAACTAGATCGGATAAATACGCTCCTTCATTCTGTTTGGTAAGTCTGCGCCTAATGTGCAACCGGATTTGTCAAGGATCAGTTGTGAAGGATTGCATTTACGAGATGAATTCGTTAAACCAGTATTTTCTGGTATTAACACGATACCAGAAATTAAACGTAATTATGTATGAGTAATCTGTATTTGTTTTTTTTTTGTGTAATTAAAGAATACAGATGTATATTTTTAAATGTTTGCATAAGAATGCATTGCCAAGTTGCACACAAGGATATTCCTTTTGATAGATGGCATTCGAAGAGCCTTTTGTTATAGCGATAATTATCATTCCATCGCGAGTGGAAGTTTTCGCGCACCTTCGATGGAGCTTAGTGTACCATCAATAGTAATTATGTAGATAACATTCGAGTCGTGATGATCATACAGGGTGACCCAAAATATACCAGAAGGTAGAGAAGTATTCGAAGACGTTCTCTTAAAAAAAAATTTAATTCGAAGAAGAAAAGCTTCAAGTGTATAAAGATATACATTTTTGCAGAATCAAGTTTTTTTTCTTGAATTAAGAGATTTAATTTTACCCGGGAAAAAATTCGAAAATTATACGCACTTTAAAATATGACTAAATTTCCAAGCTGTTGATTTTTTATTTACTTATATGAATATCTAGTAAATATCTTAATTATAATTTAAATGAAGTATTTAGACTTCAGGCTCCTCGAAATTAAATATACCTCGGATGAAATTTTTCTTTGGAAGGAGGAACTATAATACTCACAAAATAAACAGGAAATATTACACCGGAAGGAATAAAGCTTTACTTCTTTATTCGCGTTAACTACAATATTTCTTGCCATTAGAATAACGCGAATTTTTAGACGCTCCGGATGTATGTCACTATTACATGAAGAACACATAGCCATGGTTTCGACGTTATTGCGAGAAGTGTGATGGAGCTACTAACTGCATGTAGCTATCAGTATCTCCCGTGAATGTACCGATACAATTGCCAGCACCAGCACACGTGTTGGTGCAGAGAAAGAGGAGGAAACGAATGGCCGTCAGTGAACAATACACGTGATGTAGGCGTGACTGCATTTGCCATTCAAACTTTTTGCGCAAATTCCTGCCAGCGTTAGATCGTGCTCAAGGACTGACCTGCGATTGTACTGATAAAACGCGGTAATCCCATACGAATCGAGCCGTTCGTATTGATAAAGATTCGAAGACGAACGGACATTGCGCAGTGCTGCGTAGGCGAAGGAATTATTTTCGTGGGCGGAAGATTAGTTTATTGATACAATAAATTAAGAAGAAAAACAGAAATTGTGATAAATTTTTTCGATCGCGATAAAAATGTGAAAGTGAAATCGTTCCTGTGAAAAATAGGGCTTTTATTTAAACTTATGAGAACTTGATGACATTTCAAAGAGAATCTGTGTTTGGAATCGAATTAAGGTTTTAAAATAAGAGAAAAATAAAATTTATTTCGTGTTTTTAATAAATTATATATTTTTTTTAACTGAAAGAAAGGTAGATGTTCCGCAGGAAAATACCACCTTGATATTTGAAAAAATTAATTACGCACAGCACTTTTACAAAAAAAATTTGGTATTTCCAATACAATTACAGTAATTATTAATTACAATAATCGTAATCAAAATCTGATCACAGAATTACAGAAAAACAACGCACGCAGATGGACGATAATAAAAGATTGTTATTTAATATCGTATTCTTTATAATGATAAATGATTGACATTATTGTTAATTATAATAAGTCATAATTTACGAAATGAAAGCAATACTCGTTTAATATTTTTTTTTGTAGGAAATTAATCACCATGCAGATATCTTAACTAGTTTTTTCTTTCGCAGGCTGGTCATGTACAAGAGGCGACATTATGACACGCCCGGTCCGTCGAACAAGAGGAACGTGCTGTCGAGCGGTAGCAATCTGTACCGAAAGCGGATCGCTTATACCGAATTGAAGGATATGAACAACGATTGATGACCGCTCGTTGTCTAGACCGAATATCGACTTGTTACATGACTAGTGAAAGCAAAAGTACGCGCACACTTGTAGGAGAAAAAAAGAAGAAGATGAACAGTTGGCAGGATGCATCAGGATGGAGTCGGAACGACGTCAGGATGAAGAGAAGTTCCGAAATGCTAATACAGAAGAATACACTCACAAGAGAAGAAAAATCAGCGCAGAATATTAAATGGAGATGGAAGAGCTACTAGTGAGAGAATGCAGATGCGTTCGAAGATGGAACGTAGCGTGAAGCTTCGACAAGGTCTTCCAGCTTGCAAAATCGAATAACGACAGGATTGCCGATCGTGTAGGATCTCGGAGACATGAGCTGAGGTTTATTTGATTCTAGTTCCATTTGGCTTAATGCAGAGTTGAAATAAGGAAGAAGCAGGAATAGATTTATATGTTTAATATATATTTAAAAATCAGGATAAAGAGAATGCGTGTGCATGTGTGTGTGCCTGTGTGTGCGTTGTGTAGGTACGTGAAATGACCTACTCCTGCGACTGGATTTAGTTTTAATTTAGTGGACTATTAGATAAAAGAGTATAATGGAGTTTCGTAAATTATTTATTGAATTTGCCGAAAGATACTATCGTGCGGGAGTTTCACAGTGCCCTTTTGAGCAGGATTCGAAGGATTTGAAGGAAGGAAAACATATACATTGTTAGCTTCGATATTACATTTGATATGCTATTTACCGGGCTAATATTATTATCTTTAAAAATAATTTTCACGAGCGTGAAACCGATACGCTAAACGACTATTTAAGCGTAAAGTTAAAATCTACGATGCCATCCAAAAAGATAACTGTATGTATAAAAATCAATTCTGTACAATGTTACGTATACCGGAGTAAGACTTTCTTTCGCGACGGTGAGAAAGTGCGTTTTTATGAGTATATCAGCGCTATAATGACTTACGGGAAATAATTTTATAATGAGATATGTTATAATGACGAATTGATTGGTAGAAAGAAAAACGGTAGCAAAAACGAAGATCGACAAACGTTATTTGCGAATACGGACTAAATAATGCTTACGTATAAACCTACAAGATTGACGAGTATACGATTTATAGAGTGTTATATCATGTGTGGCAGGAAATCACAAAATTATAAGTATAAATAAGTATGTATATGTGTGCATATATATACAATTTATAATTATATATATAATATTAAATTATATATATAAATCTTATATATTATACATATATAATCATATATATGTATAATTTAGGTAAATGTAGATAATTGACGACACCACAAATAAATTATTGAGGATGTTGTATTTTTGCTGATATTTTTATATGTGAACGAGCACATTTATCTCGCGTTACTAGCGATCGATTCACGGGCGTCCATTCGATTAAAAATCGGTGCGTCGTGTGCGACAATTGATCTGTATCTTTAGTTATCTGTATTAGAACAAGACTTGGCGATGTATAGGAGGTTGAAAGTTCCTTTGCCAATCTTACAACAGAGCTTTCACACGCTCAATTAGTTTTATCTGTTAACTTTAGCAACTCCATGATTTTATGGTATTTATATTTTATTTAACATAAAGCAAGGCTGCTAAGTAGAATTATTCTAAGACTATTGAAAGACCTATGGAATGTACATTTTGTTGCATCTGCGTTTTTAATTTTGCTCTCTCGTTACGTATTACTAAGCGAACGTAATGACTCAAAACGATCATTTTTGTAGGTCGTTTTTCGATGACGTCGCAGATATTGCGATTTTTGAATGTACAGAGACGAGCATTAGATGATATATATATGAGAGTCATATTTTGGGCCAGTGTGCGATACGAAAGTATCTAATATTTCTTTTGCAACGTGTTCGAGAAAGTCTATAACGAGATTGTACGGAACTTCTCATTTACGAACGTTCTACAGATTATCACCTAAGTTAATTGTAAATAATTCATATATATAAGAGAGAAATATGTGAGAAGATATCTGACTAGTATATCTCATGCATGATGTAACATACGATCTTACATCATAGTGTCATGTATAAGAAAAAATTCGATCTATTGAAAAAATATCTTTTTCGTCTTTTATGTATTCTTTTTATATTATAGACATCTAGAAATTACATAAAAAAATAATTTCTATTATATATTAATAGGGATAGAGTTCATTAAATTCTTGAGATTGTTAAGTTGTTGTACACGACACATTTAATGGAATGCCCGAGACAAATAAAACAGATAATTAAACGAAGATGCAGTCGATTTAACTGCTACTGATAGAGCGGTCTTTCGAAAAAAGATATCACCGATCTCAATATTATAAATAGAGTGCTTGGTGTGATCCTTGCTCTCGTTGCCGTCTGCTTATTTTTAGATTATTACGGCCGCACATACATGGATCATGCAGCGCGTAGTGCCAAGAAATGCGATAGATCGGCAAATCTAGGATGAATAATATTACGGAAGTATCAATCGACCAAAAATGTTTGAAATTGTTTAGCCGCAAAATCTAGGTTTTAATTAATATTATTAGTATACATCTCTGTAAATAGTCATTCGAATGATCGATATCGAATCGATATCGCCGGCGTCTTGATCTCGAATGTATCTTCGTTTAAGTAGCAACAATAATGAAAAAAAAAAGATAATTAGAGAAAGATGATAGGAAGACGTCTGCATCATGTAACATTAGCGTGTATCATTTTGATCATAAGTACGCTCTGTAAATAGTTCCTTTCTATCCTTTCTATCTGTCTCTTTCAGATACATAATTAGAGCTCTTAGTATTTTAATTACGCAGTCTTTTGCATCAAATTTTAATTCAACTTGATTTTAATTCGCATTTGTGTATATAATTATACGATATTAAAAGAGTCCGACGTGAGATGTCATCGAATTGTAATCATCTAAAAAAATCTGTTATAATGTAATATATTTACGTTATTATAGTATCGTGAAAGCCTCAAGAATATTGTCATCGAATTGTAATCATCTAAAAAAATCTGTTATAATGTAATATATTTACGTTATTATAGTAGCAAAATTATTTGATGCAATGGAATGCACGTTCTGAATTGCCAATTTGTGATTACGACGAATTTATCTTGCGCTTCTGCGCGGAATTTCGGCCTACGGCTTCATCAAAGCGAGGAATGCCTGAGGGATTCTCAATTAGACCAATTCGACGATTCTTCATGCGTTATTATTCCTTCCTACGATCGTTTATGTGGAAGCTAATACGCGATGCCATAGGGACGTGGTTGCATGTAGTAAAATTTTACACAGATACCGATTAGATATAATCATGTAAGTGAAGAGATTGAATTGTTAAACTTTGTATGACGGTAGTTTTTTTAATCGCGCGCCTCCGACGTTCGTTGTAACGAGGATCGAATTGCAAATAAACGATGTCTCGTATTGGAAATATGCTACCTCAAGGGAAGCGTTTTCTTATTTCAATGCGTATGTATACGCGGCGAAATTCGCATTTTCACGAGAAAAAATGCAATTGGCGAACTGGATTTTCTTCCCATCATGATAAAATTCTTTAAGATTTTCTCATATAGATCTATTCTTACAAAATCCGGCATTAAGCAGTAATGCAAATGTTCTATTTTAATTAGCAAATAATGTTATTTATGACGATAGCAGTATTAGCAGAAAATGTGCGAGAGTGAGTTAAGTTTCTGCTGATATGACATTAATTATGTGGAAAAAGCAAGTGATACTATGTTATTTTTCACAGATTTGCGTTAAAATAAATATCAGTTTTTCAGGAGAATTATTAGAGAATATTAATCTCTCTCGTAACATAAAAAAATTAAATTTTATAAATACATTACATATATATAAAGGATTGATGATTTTTAATTGCTCGTCAATATTTTAAGGAACAGAACAAGGTTAACGCACGTACGTACATATATATTACTTGGTAATATTTCAGTACAATGTACTGAAAAAATAATTCTTCCTCTTACGTATTTTTTTAATCTTTCGCTCAAGCAATTTCGTTCTTTATATAAAAGAATTATTGAAATAAAAATTTAATTTATTATATATGTATTATATGAGAAGAATGCGAATTTCAGCCGCGCGATAAATACAAGCGAGCAACAAATCTCGAAATTAAAGAGGATTGTAGAAAATATATGTATTATATATATGTACACTTGAATAATTGTGATACTTGGAAATAAGTAGGACATTTTTGCTGTACATTGCATTTGGTTTCTCTTTATCTGTATTACATCGAAGACAAAACCCTCAATCGCATCTAGAAAAAAACTGTCTAATGATATATACCTATAAATAGAAAATATTTATTGAGCACTACGATCAAAGATAATTCTATCTGCAATTCTTTAGAGTCATCTCGATAAAAGTGTATGTATAAATAAGTTTATATATGTGTATATACATTTATTCGGTGCCTTCATTAGTGTTAACTTTTTTAGTAAAATTATAGTTAATGCTGAAATAAGTTTATGCATTCCTCTCTTCTTCCATTAACAGAACTTAAGGATAATTTGTTATAAGGTAAGTGATGTTAAAAGCTTTAATATTGTGGATAAATAACGTACGAGATATATTGTAGATGATTATTTGTATTTGTACACAATACTATATAACAAGGAAAATACTGAATGAGAAACAGATGCCTTATTTGGTGTATCACACGGGCGCAAGCCTAAAAATCATGTCGCAATAGAGCATCTCTCTCTCTCTCTTTCTCGCTGTTGACTATATAATTTAATACTCGTAAGGAGAAAAAAACTCTACATAGACTACATTAATGAAACATACATGTATCCTCTTTTTCCTCCCCGTCCTATTCGAAAACTGCTTTCACATATCGTTTAAACATATACATTACGAGTTACACAAATAATTGGAATATTACAGACTATTTTTAATTTATACAATACTTGAATTTTACTTGTAATGAGCACATTATACTCTGCGCATATAAGACACTTGCGTAAATAAAGAGTAATAATTCATGGAAGGAATCACGCGAGTTTACGGTTAATTAAGTAGTAAAAGTAGTACTGGCTCTTCGTCTTGTGCGAATTTCATATGATTTTTTAAATTCTTTTTTTGCAATATAAGTGATAGAAAAATATATAGATTATATATATTACGAAAGTTTTCTCCCAATAATATTATATCCATTTGATGCAGTAAAGGCATTCGTTGAAATTTTTACTTTCATAATAATCACTTGCGCGTTTGAATCTTTTTATTAAACAATATTCTCGCTCTCTCTTTTTCTCCTACTGTTTCTTTCTTCTTAAGAGCATCTTCAAAAGTTCTTTTACTTATACATATAAAATGTACATATCGAATGAATCAAAATATTCATAAGTAAAAACTGTCACAAGTATACTACGAGAAAGCTATTAATATTATTAATAGTACACAATTTTATTCCATAACGACGTAATATCAATATATTCAAATATTTTAAACTGAGTATGAAATAAAATGAGATACTGCAATCAACAAAAAAATGTTTTTACATTGTTACATAATAGAAACTTCGGTCCAAATATCTCACAATCATATAGATTTCAATATGCAACTATAGAAATCACAGAGGAAAACAAAAATAAATTTTTACATCTTTCATAATTACTAATATGTAATAATGAAGAACCTCGAGATCCCCAACACAAACACTACTCAAACCCTGAAAACAACTATAAACTATACGTAACAGTACGTGGAAGATTATCCGTAAAGTCTCATGTCGTATGCGTTTCAACTTAGTCGATATTAATACTAACGAAAATGCCTACAAAAGCTAAAGATCCTACATATCTGGAACACAATGTATCTATTAGTAGTGAGCAATATTTTGATCAGTAAACGAATTAAATTAATCCAGAATATAGCGGTTTGGTGTCGCGCACGACTGCGAAGTAAGAGAGAAAACAAAGTATCTAAATTCAACACTTTGGTGCATAAATATACATCCACCCACGTTAACAATTGCGTTTTTCCAGAATGAAATATTTCTGTTCTTATATTTTCTTCTCGTTCATAAATAGCCGCCTACGCAATAACTCTAGAATAAATATCTATCACAAAAGGCTGGTCTAATATAGTGGCTTTTATAGTTTATATAGCAATGTCCTCGCGCGCGTCGCAATGGCTATGTTCAGGAAAGGTGCAACACTTGTGCAATCGAGTAAATGTTTACTGAATACATGCTACAGAGAATGCGTTTAAATGTGTTTAACGCCATAATTTGTTAAGCAATTTCCTGGTACGTTCAACAAGCGTCACATTTCGCAAGTCAATTAAGCGGAACTTTAACAGCGGAACATTAACTTGACATTTCACAAATTTTAAACTAGATAATATTCATACATCATTTTAGTAAAAAAAAAAAAAAGAAATCTATAACAGATTTTCGTTTTCGCTTGAATACTGTATGTCCGAAAAATTGTCTGCAAGATAGACCTGTACAAGCGTTGCATTTCCAGGAGACGCCAAATGAGCGATGCGCGCTGTAATACTAGTTTTATAATAGGGCCTTAATCTAACTATTTACATTTTATATCGCTCGATGTTTCTACGTCGATTGAACGAGAGTCGCGTCAATAATAAATACGATGACGATGTAAGTGTTTCGCTATCGTTTCTTATGTTGTACTTATGCCGTGACTCGCTGATCCTTATGCAATAGTAATGAATACTCTGTTGTGCATTGGACTGTCGGGCGGATCAACGTCCACTATAGGTCACTTTTTTGACAGTGGGACTGATAAGTCCTTGCTCCTCATAATACTATGGCTCGTTAATGTACACGACTTGCAGAATTATCCTGATTTAAAGATTAGCCGCGTTCACGAATACTCACTGCAGAAACGCTACAAACATTAACTCTGCTTGCTCAACTTGCGTCTTCGTTTCAGACCGCGCTATCGACGTTTTCACTCGCATGTCGCTCGTGATTCGTGTAACGCAAGAGAGGATCGTTTATAGTTCCCATTTCTTCATCGTTATTGGCAGAGCTTATCACGACCTCTTCTGATAAAAATAAGAACATAACGTTATTTGCGATAATCAATCATGAAATACATTAATGTTAAACATAAAACCACGTTGTAACAAACTACGATTTTATGATGAAAATACTAATATTTTTACAATCTTTAACAATGTAAGAATTATTTACCGGGCAAGCATAATTGTAGTTGATCGTTGCTGGGATTAGTGCTGTCTCCGGTCCCACTATCTTTACTGTGCTGTGAGCTCGTGTCCAGGTACAGCTGCGTTTGCACTTCTGGTACGCTGGTTAGTATAACAGTCGTCGTTGGTTGTGTGACGACGTCCTGCGTGGAATTCAATTGCCGTCTGGTTTTGTAAATCACGAGCACCCAGACCACAGAAGTAATGACGGCGCAAATAACCACGGTTATTATTATTATGCCTAGTATCTCGGATTCGTTCAGCGTGGAAACCGGGGCTACATATCAAATAAATAATCTTTTGTCATCATTGGAACTTACGTGAGATGTTTTCGTGTGTGCGTGTGTAATTTTTTTTTTATAATAAGATAGCTTATTGTATTTATTAAGTGCGCATCAACTACAGTGGGGTTTGTTTCTACTTGCTCTTATTATTTTATTATTTGACATTTTCAAGAGTTCTTTAATTATTTATTAATTTAAAGAAAAGTCATAAAATGTTTAAATAAGGAGAAACTTAGCGTTATAAAATCCTTCTATCGTAATATTAATAATTAAAATTACCTGGCTTGACTGTGAGATGCGATTCGCCGACGACACTACCCAATGAATTACTCATCTCGCACTCGTAGGTACCCTCGTCACTGGCGATTGTACTAACGATGATCAAAAGTTGATTTTCCGCAGTGAAGAAATGTCGTTCCGTTGTTTGCAGCGAACTACCGTTCTTGCGCCACAATAACTTCGGACGTGGCGAACCGCTGGCCATGCATTCGAGCACGATCGAGCTACCTACCATTACTTCTTTATTCTCCATCGGTTTTACGAAGGACGGTGTTTCTAAAAAAAAAAAAAAACTCTTATAAGTATTATACATATAAAAATAATTTTTATATTTTCGAAAAGTGCTTTCGACTAGTTAAAAAAAAAATAGCATTACTTTTTAAAATAGTATCATTACTTAATATTGTAAGAGTAGCGTTTGCAACAATAACACCAGCCAGATTTTGCGCAGTGCACGAATAAACTCCACTATCGGCCATTTTCACGTTTATTATGAATAGTACGTCGTCTGTTGGCATCATATGCATTCGTCTTTCCCTCGCAGCTGGGAAATCGTTCCCACCGTCCTTCTGCCAAGCTATTTGCGGGGATGGTTGTCCCTCGGCAGAGCACTCCAGACGAGCGGTGCTTCCAGCAATTACTCGTATATCACGCGGAATTTTGGAGAACGATGGGAAAACTACGAAGAAAAATGTGTAAAGATTAAAATTTTTATCTAACAAAATGAGTCGTTAATTAATAAAATGTATATATTTCAGTAGCATAGTTAAAGGCAGTGAATATATTTAATTTACCCAACACGCTTAGTTTGGCTTTGGCAGAGTATGTAGTTCCATACGTGTTCGACACCATGCACTGATATTTTCCCGCTTTAGCATGGGTAATATTAGTAAGATATAAAGTGGACGTTGCCTCGGTTACTCCGCTCTCGGAGGAACTGAGCTGGGTTTGTAAATTCACGTCACTTAACTCCACATTGTCATGTTTCCAAGTGAAATGGAGCGGTGTATCAGCGGTACTAGTTGCACGACAAATTAGTTTCACATCGTCTCCTTTGATGCTCATTTGACTCGCAGGTTCTTCAATAATCCGCGGCTTTGGATATTTATCTATAAATAAACATAACAAAAAGAAAATTTAATTAAAGATGTAAAATTATACACAAATAATGTGCAAAATATAAATTATTCACAATTTTATTCAAATGTATAAAATTATTTATAATGATACTGACCACAAGTAAAATTTGCATAATGTAATTGAGTTAATGACATGCCCTGTAACCAATGCGGATAATCACAGTGCAGCTGAGCTTCACTATATGGATGTTCTCGCAACCACATGCTTAGCCATTGAAGTCCACAGTCGCAAACCAAGGCTCCTATGTGTAAATAAAGAAGATAATTTATACAAAAAGTAGCAAAAATAAATCACAATTATACTCTTATATATTTGATATATAATGTAAGATTTGAACTTACCGGTATTCATCTTAAGTTTGCTCAGACTAGACATTGAAAGGAACGCATTTTCTTGAATTGATGTAATATTGTTTCCGAGTAAATCAAGCTCATCAACGTGATTCAGACCAGTAAAAGCATTTTGATTTATGGATTTTATTTTATTGTGTGATAAGCGTAGTTTCACCAATTGTCCGAGCGGAGAGAATGCGCCGTTGATATCTTCTACCATGTATGATATCTGATTCGAATTGAGTTCCCTTTAAAACAAAGTAGCGTTTATAACATAGTAATACATAGCAAACATTAAAACATACAAATGTTAATAACATACAGAATACGAAGGTTTGTCGTATAATTAAATGCTCCATCCGACACGTATGCGATTTGATTATGATCCAGCTTAAGTTTCTCAAGCTTTGTGAGAGATTCGAACGAACCTCGTTCTATAGAAGTCAATTCATTATGTGACAAGTCTCTGGAAATAGATGAGTATCCAAAAGTTAATGAAAGAAAAGAGTAAATATTTATAATCATTCGTATCACATCATTTAATTGTAGTATTTGCAACAAAGAGACAATAATTTATTTCATGCAATTATGAAAACATTACTAACAGCTCTACTATCTTTTGGCTCATTTCCCATGCTTGAGGTTCAATCATTGAGATTTGATTGTGTGATAAAGTTAATTTTTTCAAATTCTCTAATCCGAACAAGCCTCCCTTCTTTATAGTAGTCAATGTATTAAAGTCGAGATGTAGTAATTCTAAATCTTTAAGCGGCCAGAAAGCTCCATCATCCAACTTATTAATTTTGTTTCTTTTTAGATATAATTCCTTCAGGCTCAATAAACTTTTCAGGCTTAATCCATGTATTTGTTGTAGATTATTTCTATTCACTTCCCTGTAATATTATCACAGACATTACAGATAATTGAAGATACTGTTTACTTACTATATTTCATATGTATAAATATCATAAAGATATATAATATATAAATATTATAAAGAGATTTTAAAAATATAGAAATTCTTACAATATTCGCAATTTTCCTAGATTTATGAAAATATCTTTCAGCTGTGTCAAATTGTTCTTGTTCAAGCGAAGTTCCTCCAATGAAGTAAGATTATCCAAACTTCCATTTTCGATAATTCTGATGTGATTTGCATTTAAATTCCTTCAAATTGAAAAAATATTAGACATGGAATTAACATATAATGTAATAAATTTGTAAGATTAAAATACATACAAATGCGTAAGTCGATTAGGAGCGAGAAAAGAACCCCTTTGAAGGACACTTATTTTATTCCCACTGAGATCCAGATATTGAAGCTGTTGTAGATTAAATAACGCTGTCCCATTTATACTATTAATTAAGTTGTGGGCTCTATAAAAAAATTACAATATTGATAATTATTGGTCCACTACATAAGTTCTATTAACGATTTAATAATAACTGCTTATGAAATTATATTAAAAAATCTTTTCCAATTTATACATGCCGAGTACTTACAGTGTAAGATGAGTAATATTCTTAACAAATACAAGGTCTGGCACTTGTGTTAAGCGATTTTTATTCACTCTGAGTTCCCGTAATTGTGTTACATCTGACAAGGCAATAGTAAAATTATCTCCGAGGAAGTTAGCACTTACATCTCTGAAATTAGACAAATATGTATATAAACATTTTTGTCTTTAAATATTAAATGTTGAGAAACGGATGTTATAATGCTTACAATTTTTTGAGTTCCGTTAAATGAAGCAATGAATCAAATTCCAAATTAGGAATATTATTACCCTTTAATTCTCTGAAAAATAAGAAACATAATATAAATAAATATATATGTATATATATATACAAGGTGTCCCGACTTTTTTTGCCAATCACTTTTGTGTAGATAGAGCGGATTAAACTGAGTCGAAAAGTCACTGATAATTTTTTCAGAATTTTTTATCAACTTTTTAGTACTGCATTTTCTTATTGACAATTATTTTTACTAACATGAGAAAATATGGTATTAAAAAATTCTGAAAAAATTCTCAGAACTTTATGAGAAGAAACTAAACAATTTTTATCTCTTGCTGTTTTTCTGTAAAGTTGATAGTATTTGAGTAAAAAATTATTGAAAACCACACAATATTCAGCGATGTTTAGTAATTAATATCTTGTCAACTATTGCGAAAATTTCAAAATGGTAGAGGACTTTTCGACTCAGTTTAATCCGCTCTATCTACACAAAAGTGATTGGCAAAAGAGGTCGGGACACCCTGTATATACATATACGCATGCATATGTATATACTTAAAGTACAAAGATGTATAAAAAAATTTATATAATAAGTGTTAACATGGAGTCCAATAGGTGAAAGAAGTTCATATAAGTTTATGTCTAAAAATTCTTTATTGAATTGTAAACGTTTAAAAATTCACAAGCAGAATTCTAATAATCCGTAGACGGAGCTGTTAACTCAGAAAAAAATGACGCTCAGTTATTGATTATATATCTTGACTTTCAACTGTCTCTAAACAGTATCTTTATGAGAAACTGACACAAATAGAGAACTAACTTTGAGTATATGATATTCAGTTCGACATTGAGTTCATTCTTTTAAAAGGAAAAAGTTTCGAACTCTTGCAACTATCGTAATAATTTATAAAATCCGTTTATACGAATCAAGATATATAATCAATAACTGAAAGTCATTTATTTCTGAGTCAGACTATGGCACACAAAAAATGTAAAGTAGTAAAACATAAACAGTAAGCTGAGTAGGCAAATCGGCCAGTCACAAGAGATGTAAGATAATAACATAAGTAACAGCAAAATCAAGATGTTGATATACTTACTTCTGACATCTTACTGTTTAAATTTTTGTGTCTTAATTTTGTCTAACAAATTATAAAAATAATTCTGTTTATAAATATTTGCAAATTAATGATTCTTTAATGAAGGATTTTCGAATTTAAATTCGTATGAACTTTTTTAATCTACTTAATCTCATTAACACCCAGTATAAATTTCGTTTCAATTTTAACGAACACCCTGTATATTATCTTAAAATGATATGAAATAATAGGTCTCTAGATTTCTTATAAGATATTATATAATAATATTTACGAACATTAATGTATAGTTTGATAAACTTAATTGCAGGCTATTTCAACATTATATAATGATACTGATAAATTATGTGCAACATAAATATAGATATATAAAAATTATTTCATAATTATTTCTGTACAAAGAATATATTCTGCTTAAGACCTTTCTTCTCATTAGACACTGCACCTTTCAGAGAAAGCAGAAATGTTGTAGTTATATAATTATATATCTTAATACCTTAAAAAGCATAGACATGAATTCTTAGATATGAATTCTTCTTTCCTTAGATCTTACTATCCTTGATTCGGAGCATTGAAGGACTTAACAGTCAGTCACCATCACACATAGCACCCTATATGGCTATAGAAACCTGGCCATGTATTTCTATAGAGCCAGTTTCATCAATCTGACCATTTAGTAAAGGGACAAGCAACCCACATGCAGCCATAACAACCAATATTACTCCCTCTCGATTTGACTCCCAAACAATATAGTATAATAACAGTTATCATCCAATAAATAATAAATTGCTGCATAATAGCCATTGCTTGTGAACTTTTATTTGAGACACAAACACATGTATTGTTAACCGACATCTCTATATAAATTATCATATTTTGTCATGAAATTACAACTTTATTAGAAATTGTTAAAATAAAAATGTTTTAAAAATTATTTTAAAATAAAAATTACATTCATACTTTAGTTTCCTTTTTAATATTGTTTCAATAATTCAATAATTAAATTAATTTTTCATTAGTATATGTATATTGTTATTTAACAAATTACAGGTAAGACAACAAACAGATTTCTTTAAACATTAAATTATCATTTTATATTATAATATTTATCATTAAATATTATTTCCCAATCCTTCAACTATCTTAAAAGCACAAAAATAAATTATAAAAATCACTGATAGCCATCGTAAAGTACGTGTATCAGTGATTATTTTATTTTTGTTATAATTCTTCTATCTTATCTTGTGTTAACTCATATAACACAAGTCAGATCTTATAATCAGTAAGGTCCTCTAATTCTTTCAACATGTATAACAAAGCATTATACATCTTCATCCTGAAAACGATGAATGGAAGGTACTCCGCGTACAAGATTCATCCCCTGTAAAACCTGACTGACATCGCAGGAGAAATCTAGACGCCGTTTGTCATATACAAAGCCAAAGTCGCTATTCTATCAACACCATCCTGCCACCGGCAGGTCACAGCGTTTACTCACAGGATCTCAGTCCACGGTGGCAGTCCGCTGGGCGCCTGAATCAGCTGCAGCTCATTACAGGCTACCAGGTTGCCGAGGCAAGAGCACTCGACTGGGCAGCGGTCCGTATTGTCGTTCGGCTTGGCGTAAATCGACGATACGCTCAGCGCGAGCCAACATGCGACCAGCAGGAACACGACGTTCCATTTCTGCTCGAGTCGTCGCGCGAGGCGATGGTGCTTCTCCGAACACCACGACATCGCGCACAATACACACGCACACGTACACGCACGCACACCACCGTGTATCCAGAGTCCGACTCTAGACGGTTGTGCGACAATGCTCACCGCTGCCGCGCCGCATCATCGCCGTGGCATCGTAGGACGAATTCGGCGAGCTCAGCGACCGAGCGAGTTACCATAACACCACCGAGGAGCTGATGTATCCGCGTCGTTGTCAATTCAAAACAAACTCCTCGGCTTCACCCTCAGAAACGTTGTGACCTACGCACCATGATGACGCCTACGGAGTACGGAACGACCAGAAACGACTCCAATTGCACGCGCTAACGCCGCGCCATCTCGTGAATCTCCTGAAATGGTGGCCGACGCGATCTTTACGGCTTCCACACGTAAAACGAGGATACTTGTCACGTAAAAAAAATACACGGTGTAGCCAATCAATTTACTGTTCTTACGGAAAACGGGTAAGTTGATTCCCCGAGATTTCGGAACCGTGAAAATCGACAAAATATAGGATCTCGAAAATCGACAAAATATAAGGAGAATATATTATAGTTGAGACATTATTGAAAATGTTTCAAGAATTCCTTTAATTTTCGAGAATTGCAATTCGGATTTCGCACTGCGGAAATATAAATTCTTCAAAGTCAACGAAATATACTTGACACTTGTCTTGTGCTCCACTAGCTTTACTCCATTCTATGATCGGAGCCTAAGGAAATGTAGCGTTGAAAACAGGTTGTATTGGTCTTCGAGCTGTTTCTTCGGTTTCTTCTTATTGTGCAATTTAATCTATGTCAGTGCCATAACCGGTACCCGGTTCTGTGCATTGAATATATCGACGTCGAGGAACTGGAGAAGTTCAAGGCAGCGAAACGTTTCAAGCGTAGCTTGTCTCTGCATTAATTGCCAGATAATACGTACATGGTATATGCTTATTGCATATCTTACTCCGTAATATCCGAAATCTTCCCCGAAAGACGGTTGAAATGGAGGATAAGCTGTTGCAGATGCTCCAAGATGTTGGGTGAGTAGTTGGATTACTTCACGAAGGATTTATCTGGAGTTGAAAAGAATTGAAGACTTATATACTAATATTTAGGTTAAATCATTTTTATTACTATAATGTAGTCGCACCTTTTATATTTTTTTACCAAAAGAATGAGTTTTCAATGATGTTACAGATACACTGGGCCAATGCTTGATGCCAATAAGTTGTCGAACGCATTAAAACTTGGCGCAAAATCACCGGATTATACTAGTCTCGTAAGCTGGTTTGCCGAGCAACTGGCGACATTTATAGATGTAGATGAAACCGTTCATGCTACAACAAGCTCGGACGACGCTAGTTCCTTTCTCTTAGAGTTAAGCTTCTTTCTTAAAGAAATAGGATGTATAAATGAGAAACTGATGACTGGACATATGAATCAAAGACTAGCTAATGAATCTGAAAGAGCTATTCTAATAGAATTTTTAACAACAGAGCTTATGGCTTGTAAATTATTGGAGGTGAAATGTCCTAAAGAAGAAAAGCAAATAGAAGTCACCATTGTAAGTAGTTTTAAATGTAATATTTTAATTGTGTTTTTTTATATTGACATTGCAAAAGATTTTAATAAAATATATTGATTTAATGATATACTTTATGTTTTGTACAGGATGAAAGTGATACTGCTAGAACTTTGAAAAATATGCTAGTTGTACTGAAGTTTCAAAAGCCACCAGACAATATTTCGCCTGACTTAATGTTTTCACGGCTAGAAACTAAATTATCAGAAATTCTAAAGACTGTACCACCTAATCATCTAGATAAACCACTTATAGATGTCGAGCTGTCTGCTAAACAGTGGGAGAAACTAGGTCAGCTACAAGAAGAAATGCACAAGGAATATATAGTTCGACGTGAGATGTTGCTCAAACGTCTTGACGTTACAGTTCAATCATTTTTGGTAAAAACAAATGCTTTAAAAATACTTGTTTATGCACACAGACCAATATATTTGATGATCACTTCATTAAAAATTATGCAATTTTACTTATAGTGGTCTGATAGAATAAAGTCACAGGAGACTGAAGTAAACAATAGATACGATGAGAGAAGAAAGACTCTGAAAAATGAACCAAAAGTGACACTGGCCGATTTACTAGCAGCTAGAGACGATCTAGCAATAATTGAGAAAACAAGTAACGCGAGTGTTCGCAAGAACACACGAAGTAAAATCAACAGCGTTATTATTGGAGCAGTTCCGGACAGAGGTGGTAGACCATACGAACAAGAGCCACCTCCACCAGAGATGCCACCATGGCAGAAGGATAGAGTTCAAGGACCACCGTCATTCCAGTAAGTTAATAAAATAATATATTTTCTAAAATTTTTAGAGTGTATCTCACTCTGAAGAGTAAAATCTCTCATTCTTAAAGATTCAAAATTGAGCCATTTTTTTCAAGATTGGCTCAATTTTCACTTCTTAGAGTGAGGTTTAGCTCCAAAAAAATTAGAGAATAAAAGGACTGGAATTATAATCAAGAGAGGTAATGAAATGATAGTATATGTGCATATATGTATATATTTCTTTTTTTTTTTTTCAGGGGCGGAAGAGGAGGAAGTGGGGGTGGACGCGGTGGCGGTGGTGGAGACAGAGGACGCGGAGGTGGAGATAGAGGACGCGGAGGTGGTAGAGGTGGTGGAGGCGGTAGAGGTGGAGGCGAAGGAGGTGGCGGTGGTGGTGGTGGTGGTGGCGGCTATCGAGATCATAAAGACGCTAGTAGTAACTTTGGCCAGAACTTGAATTATCAGCAGCAATCTCAATATTCTGGACATGGACATAGAGAATGTTATCCGGATCATAGAGATGGAGGAGGATATCAGAGAGGCGGTGGTAGCGGTGGTGGAGGTGGATCTTATCGTGGAGATTCCGGCACGAGCTACAATCAAAGTTACGGTCAGAATCAGAATTATCAACAGCCGCAATATTCCGGTCAGAGAGACTCGTATGGAGGTGACAATCGAGGCGGTGGGAACTACTATCAGGATAGAAGGGAAAGCGGAGGAGGAAGGGGAGGAGGCAGAGTTCAAGGTGGATGGAATCAAGGTGCCAATAATTCTGGTTCGAATAGTTATCAACGTGGCGGCTACAGTAGGGGCAGAGATAAATACTGAAGATGTCACTTTGCTTATATTTTTAATAACGATAGCAGAAGTTTCTCACGAAAAGATAAAGTTATGATATTAAAATAATTATAGTAATTATGTTCATCACTTACGCTTATATTATACTCACGCACATAAATTTGGTCTCAAAATAATGTTTGAGTTCAGAATATTTATAATAATGTTGTTGAATCATGTTATTTTTAAATTTCAGCTAGCTAACTCAAAATTATAATATTGCACATTAAGATAGAATTATTATATTATTTATTTCTTTCTCTTTATATAGAACGCTACTTTTGTATTGACAGTTTTTAATTTCACCATTCGATTTAGACATATGTAAATATAATTACTGTTTCCTAGATCGAAAGTACAGTAACTATGTAAATACATACTATAGTTGTTTGTTTATCAAAAGTAGCGGATTGAAATTAATTTATAACGCGAAGTATGAAGACTGTAAATTAAATCATTTGAATTTTGTATTGAATCGCACATCATATGTATCAAAATGTATGAAATAAATAATATTAGATGTGTATGTACTTGCAAGCATAATACATACAAAATTTCCAATATACGAAAAATATTTCTGTACATGAATTATACATAATAATATCCTTTTTAATATTCCTTTTAATATTTCTTTATTTCTTAAACAAATTACATAAATTTAATGAAAAGTAATTTTGTATCCTCATACTTGAAAACATAGTTACATTCGTCCCAGTAATTTTTGAAATCTTACCTTCAAAATCTGGTAACTTTAAAAATACCGTTTGAAGAGATGATTCTTTCACGATGGCGCCAAGTCATAGGGTCTGTTCTTTAACCTAAAATTCTTGCACGGTTTACCTTTTCTCTTTCTCTCCAACGTGGAGAGAAAAGGAAGAAAGATGAACTGTGCAAAAAGTTCTGCTAAAAAGAACAGGCTTATGATAATATAGCGTAATATTATTGGTTAGTTTGTATACATACAGAATAAAGGTTCATCAAAACTTTTCGGAGTTGAACAATTATTACTTCGCATAGTATTAAATTAACATGGTCACACGATTGCACATTAATGAAAAAGATTTAGTTGATCGAGACGAGTCCGAGTTACATTTTATGCCATGTAAAATTCAAGGAGACGAAGCTGCGAATGTTTCCTCCTTTTTCAAGCCTTACATTCGTAAGCTAGATGAAGAATGTGAGTGAATGAAAGTTGAAAAGAGAATTTCCTCAGTATCGCATACATATAATTGTACAATGTTAAAAACAAATAAATCTATAGAACTAGACGTAAAATTTTATTACATTTTTTTTATGTGTCATTCTGTGTTGAACTTTCATAATTTACATGACACGTTAAATGAATGTAATAATTGAAGTAACAAACGAGAATCAAAAGAGAATTTAAGGTTTATGATATTAATTTATCTTTTGATTATTTAAAGATTATGATTGTTCCTTTCGTGGCTACCCGCTTCAAGGGAAAAAAATAACTGTACCTGCTGGATTCAGAGGCATGATGTTTATGGAGAATAAAAAGACAGAAATAGAAAATAAGGACAGGAATTTGTATTGCACAGGAACTTTTTCACAGTTAATGTATTGGAATTATGATAAAATACCATCTAAGAATGATGCTTTTGTGGCAGCATTAGATTGGGTCGACATAGCTAAAGTGGTTAGTTTTTTTTTACATTTGTAAGTTATAACATGTTAGTTGTTACCAATGTATTGTTCTAATAAATTTTTCTAATAATTTTTAGTTACACTCACCAGAAACATAGATGGTACCAGAAGCAGATTATTTTAATAAGATATAAAATAAATATATGTTCTTGTCGGATGTTACATTTTTATACTTTGATAGGAAAACAAAATAATAAAAGCACGTTTTGTATAACAGATTTATTTTTACGGCATCATACTTGAGTGGTTATGCCACAAATAATGACCTGCATATATTCTATGATTAAGATGTGTAAAGAAATAGTGACAGATAGTGGTAGTATTGTTATAGCCTAATTAGCAATGACATTCGAAGAATTTCCTATTTAGATATTTGTGGACTTCATTGTTTCGTTTAATGTAATAATACAATTATATAAATGCATTCTGCTACCTTTTCTTAAGTGTGTAAATCTGTTTTATGGAAGATTATATATATATATATATTTTATATGGCTTCATATTTAATTTTATATTAAATGCATTTATATAGTGTCGTCAAAATAGCTTATGACATCTATAATAAGTTAAGGATGTATCTGAGCATCCATACATGCTATCTTAGTTATACAAATGTGAGATTTACAAAATACATTTTTCAGTACGCAATATGTGCATTGAATTATTTAGGCCAAAGAATCTGATCGATTTGCGATAGCGTGTATTGTGTGCACGATGCTTACGTAATCGATATTTAAACATACGATAAAATGAAAAACATTTTCATCTTGTGTGTTATGTAGAGTTAGTGATAATGATTGAAAGTATCTTACATTCGTTTACAATCTCACGTTAATAGATATACGAAATAAATAATTTATTACAGTCTCAATTTGAATTATCTTTGGCGTTATCTATACTGAGGTAAGAGACTTCCACAATTAAACAAAAAATTCTAGATGTATATATATGGAATTATAAAAATTCTTACACGTTCGTTCGTTTCCTATATCCTAAATTATTAAAGCCTCGATAACGAAATAATAAATATAATAAAATATTTCTGACTTTCCTCGACGCTTTACTATAGACATCACTAGTAAAATAACTTTTCATAGGTTCTAGAGGACCTATTTACAGTAACATTACAGATTTCTAAGGAACTACGCTAGAAAATAGGTACGCTGCATGTCACTTTGTTTCATTCATGCAAAAGCTCTCTAATGTTTACTCGTAAAGTTGAGGAAGTACGTTGTCCTATAGAGGGACGTTAGTCTTGTCATTTTTCATATATTTAGCTAAAAAAACATACACTTTATATAATACTTCTTACATATATATATAAATCAGACGGGTGAGTACCTGCCTGTTCGATCTTAAAATCTGTAAGGCCAGGAAAGTGAAGCCTTAGGCGAACTAGGAAGGTTCCCGCCCAAATGGCAAATATAGGCAAATTCGATCTGCCCGGTTTTGTCTATTTCCACCAATGTAGATTAATTTTAATCTTGGTTCAACTTACTCTTTATCTTTTTCTAGTTCTAAAAATGAGGAAAAGATGAAGAGTAAGTTGAACCAAGATTAAAGTTCATCTATGTTAGTGAAAACGGATATTAATGTCTTTAAGCTAGACATATATATGATCACATTAGCTATAATATATTATATAGCTGCAATATATTATTTCCGAAGAAGATTATATTTTAAAGTAGATTTTCTTTTTAATATTACGTGTGTGAGGTTCTATACTTGTTTACGATTTATGGATATCGTGAAATTATACAGAATTAATAAATATTTAAATAATTCACGATTTTTCTTACTATTGCACAATACTTGTAGAATACCATTTTTTCTCTCTTTTTTTCTTTTGTACCCTGATTTCAGATGTGCATTTTCATACAAATAAGATTGAATTTCCTAAATTATGAGATATGTCCGTTTGAAAGTTCTCGAAATTGATCTAAAGACTAACGAAAACTAACGTTTGTGGCAGTGATTGCGACTGTAATACAAATCTTGAAAAACATCAGTTTATATAAAATGCAAGACATTGCAATAGGCAGTATGTAAGTAAATTACGTATTAATCTTTTTGGTATTGTCCGCGCTCATTGTTGTCTGTATAACTTTTATCCCAATTCGGTAGAATATCAAAAAACTGTTATATAAGTGCCACTCGTGAATAATATGAAGACAAAGTCGACAGTCTTACGTTTTATAAGTAAAACCTATAAAAAGTAAAACCTATAAAAATCTCAAATAAAACAACGCATTCGAACCGATCGGTCTGCGTGATTATACTAAAAATGTTTTTACTAAATTTGTACATTCATAAGAATAAAGAAATCAAATTCCATACTATTTATACATGTTGAAACGTGCCTAACTCATTAACCTGTTCCTGGTGAAACTTGTTCTGATCCTGTTGTTGCTTGATGAAAGCGCTGAGTCTGTTCAATAAGAATTGTTTATCATGACCTTCCAATACCAATTGGTTTTTCAATACTGTCACCATGTGCTTGTTTGCCAACCACATCACGTAATAGTAATAGAGAAGCAAACAGAGAATGACAAACGCCGGTATGCCGAAGGCAGCCGTACCTAAAAAGGATAGAATTGACTGCAGCCAGTTAGGGAACTGCTCAAATGTCGTGCTCAAGAATGACCAGACGGTCTTTGATTCTCGGAACGGCCCGCACGATTTCGATGGCATGATCTTCGCGATGGAATAGCCAACTGGTATCATCGCCAGGATAAAGGAGATCAACAGATTGAACATGAACAGGCAATTTGACCTACTGGCACGGTAAATTTTATTCGATGGTGTACTGTTCACTAGACAAGTAAATTTCTTGATGTAAAACAGCAAGAATGTTCCGATGACGGCGACCATGGGTAGTAACGGAGCAAAGAAGCAGCCGAGCCAGCAGACCGTTTGCGAATAGAAGATATCCAGTACGTGCTTGGGCAAGTCAAATTCCTGCTCGCCGACGAAGCGCAAAACCTTGTTCTCAGTATGACGTGCAATCAGCGACCGTGGAAAATTGATGAAGAACGTCATGAAGAATTGAATGAAAATGTCAGTGCTATAAAGCTTGATGAATTGCTGTCCCACAAACGTTTCCCAGCATAGTGGCTGTTCGGTTTTTTTATTGGAGCATTCGTCGCCCGGAATTTTGTCCCCGACAAGCGCATGCAGCGACGTTAACAGAACTGTGAGGGAAGCGAATCTAAAGAACATGGTTCTATACAGCGTCACTTCAACGACGTACGATGGTTTATAATGCTCCAGAGCGACCAAATAGCGAAAGAGAAATGGCACCGCTACGTTAAGTACGACGATACATATATATGGAAGAAATTCGAAGAACAAATTCAATATTTCGTGATCCTTTGCCAAATCCGACATCTGAGTGAATGAAAAGTCGATTATGTAATAAACGAACAAGCCGCAGCCGCCCAATACCGTGAGAATTATTAGATTAACAAACAGACGCGTGAAGAATAGTTTCGTTTCTTCTTCCGGTGTGCGATTTCGTCGCTCCTCCTCCAGCCTTTCCGACTCCAGAAGCGCTTTCATCTCATTGTACAATGCCTTGTGCTTTATGGAAGCAGATCTTTCATTGTTAATGCAGTAATCCCAGCCGCCGAATATCAAATTGCAGTACCGATAAAACTGGCCTTCACCTTCCACGATTCTCTCCCTGAAACTTTCGGCGGCCGATCGTACGATCGCAACCAGGCTAATAATAAAGACAGTAAGGATAGCGCAGATGTACGACAGTGGTGAGTTGTAATAGAAATTGGTACCTACACTCTCATAGATCTTATGCGTATATGAACCGTAGAATAGAAGAGAAAAGATCTTAGGTACACTGCTATTTTCATCGGTCTTATTTCTATACAACTCGGAGCAACAGGCTACGCTGGTGGCGTTATTGGGCGAGCATGTTTCGTTCTCCGGTACCTCCAGCACTATCACTGGCAGTACTATTAGCAAGTATATAATGGCAAATAAAAGCAGATTCAGATACATGAGCCACTTGATAAATAAAAAATACGCTACTATGCCCATCCCGAAATTTCCACCTATCTTCTTGAGACTGTCATTCCACAGCTCCATCTTGGAATAAGCTTCTTTCATTCTGATGCGGAATTGCTGCCAAGCTTTCCTGCGCTGCCATTTTAGCTGCTCAAAGCCCTGAAGTCTTAACTTTGTAGCACTCTGAAAAATACGAACAATTTAATTAATAATAACTAAAAATATGATAAAATATGAATAATTATTGTTATGAGTTATATTTCAATTTATCATTAAGATGTACATTTTCCAAAGTACCTGTAATTGGTTCTTTAGTTGTATTTTCTGAGACATGCAAACAGGCATGGCCTTGATCTGCATAATCTCCTCCCAAGTGCGCTCCTCATTGGATAAGTTTTCTGATAAATCTGGCAGCATTGACACAGCTGCGTCATGTATATTAGTTGACATACGTCTTGAAGTCGTGGTACCACGAGATCTAGTGCTTGTACGCCTCCTCAACGTGGTCTTCGTGTCATTACGAATTCGTTTTGATGTGGCTGTATCAAACACAGGTGTAAAGGAGGTATTTATTTGGTTCTTATATTTTAGACAGTTTTAAGTATAGTCTTAAGATGTCATCAACCAATCATAAAAGTCATATTAAAATTTTAAGATACTATTTATAGAAATAAGAATGGACTATAAATACTAAAACACAAAGGAACTTGCGACACGTTTTTCAAAGCAAAATAAACCTACCAACACGAGATTTCTTGCTAGGAAGTAAAGTTGCTATGTGCGAGGGATCTCTTTGCAGCGCCTGTTGCAGATCCGCCTCCATGGCTGCTGGATAACTTTCTTGATAGAATTCGGCACCAGCCTCCTCCCATCCATGCCCTCGATCACATCCTCTTTTCTTTCTCTCTCCACCCGACATTGTTAGGATATAATTTTTATCTAATCTTATTCCAAGAGATCAGTCACATGCAAAAATCACGATGCTAATCTAATTCACGCAAACAATTCGTATGGTTTGACGCATAACTTTAATAATTAATTCATCAGCTCTTTGATCCAAAGTCTCTCATTAAGCCTTCATATACTGTTTGAAAACAGCATATTGTTCATCAGATGATAATTATAGCGCGATAACTGTGGAACAAAATTAATTATTGATGGATGAATTGTTCCCCCAAAGATACTATAAGACAAATCATAAAGTAATAGAGACATATATATATATATATATGTATCTGTATGTATATAATACGTACATATACATACACATTCAAAATGATCAGGTCAGACAAGATATTTCTTGCAATCGTGGGTATGGAATTTCCGCCGATCGATACTGACTGATAGAAATCCGAATAACAATTTATCTCTGGCCGTGACCCAGCTGGTATCACACCGCGTTTCTCGACGTCGCGAAATATATGTATGTAAATGTCACACGCCGTCGGGGCCTCGCGAAGCAGCTCCTGATCAACGTGGCCGACGGCACCGCGTCCGACGCTTCGGTTCTATCAAAATTGCGACGGATGAGAATAGGTCGCGAGGGCTCATCGATGCGAGCCCGCACGTTGGCATCCTGCTGTTTGTCTCATACGTCAAACCACCAGCGAAGCAGACGGTTATAATGACGAAGTCGTCGCGAGCACAGAGAGAGAAAAATCACGAGAGTAGACATACCCGCTGTCCGCATTTTAGGTGGTCTTCGTCCATTAGCGCCTCTATGCACAAAATATGAACGTGAAAGGACATCAACTAGCCATGTCCACGAATATTTCTGATGGCTATGTCCACGATGTTTTGGTTCTGTTCTATACTATGTCTAGAATTTTAGAGTTGATATTATATGACGCCTATAAACGCAGCCATGTATACATATATTTTTTAAATCTACTTCATAGATTTACGTAACCCTAGTGATATGTATCATTTATATAAAAGATTTGATATCAACAACTGGCGCCAAGTTAAATTCTGCTAATGTTAATTTATTACTATACAGATGACCATCGTTGTGATATTTATTAAAAAACCCAAAAAGAAAGTCATAGTAACTTTAATAGTATAAAAAACTTACTTTTTTAAAAAAAAAAGATAAAGAAAGCGCTAAGAGTGCGTGCTTTTCGAAAAGAAGCATTTGTATATTTGTATTTGTAAAACTAAATGATGCGTATTGAAAAAAAAACTGCTGTACCAAATTAAAAAATAAAACATAAAAAAGTAAATAGTGTTGGAAAAAAATACAGTTACGAAAAAGGGCGATCAAATAAAAATACTGAATAAAATGTCAATTTTAATTATTTTATTAAAATCGTTTAAAGTGCGCGAGTTTTGAATGTATTTCACTATAAACGTCAGATATAATATTAAAAAATTATAACAATTATCTGGAATAGGAGCAGTTTAAGGAAATTGTGAGCAAATTTCACACACAAAATTCCAGACTTTTTTACATTTTCCCCTGACTTTTCTCGATTTTCCCGGTTTTTCAAGTCTGTGGTAATCCTGATATAGTAATCAATGTCAAAATACATGGCAATACGACGGAATGTTCTCGCAAATCATGAATTTTTGGAATTTAACGATTTTTCGTATTCTTTTATTTGCTTCTCGAGTTCCTTTATAGTCTTTGATCTAGTTCGACATACGTCCCTCGTGCTCTGTTTCTCCTTCTCTAATTTTGTCATTTTTATCTCGTCCTATATGAAATTATATCATTAATTACTATTAAATAAAATATAATTTATAAAATAATTAATAATAATGATACTAAGGTGAAACTACAGCAATCAATGAAACAAAATTGTTGTTGCATTTTTGCATATTTCTTCCCTTTTATTTTCAAATCCCTTTTATTTTCAAAAAAAGTGACTAAAATGGTCAACTGGATTCTATATGCACGCTTTGTGCACATAGAGACACTATACAGGTTTAATTTAAAATACAGACACGTCTCAGATAAAAGAAAGAGAGCGAAAATTTAAAAATATTTTTAAAATCTTATCATAGACGGTTTTAAGATTTTTTTAAAAATTCTCAAAATTATCTTTTATAATTAAGATCTTTTTGATGCATAGCATATTTTGTGATTGTAATATTTATTTCTTGAATATCTTAATTCATATTATATGATTATCAATTTTCAGCACGCTTGAATTTTGCGATTGAAAATGTCGAATTCTCAGAATCGCAATTCTTGAAGCTTTAAAATAATTCTTAAAATTCTAAATAGTATCTTTTTTGCTAGTTCTTCTTACCTTGGGATTTTGCTGTACAATGAAAGAGCAGTAATAAAAGATTTTTTTACTTCATGGATGTACGTTTAATCTATTCGTCATAACAATACATAATTCGAAAATATACTCTTTGAGAAGCATATACGTATATTGTGCTAGAAAACGGTAGCTCTACCATGAATAAAAATATGTATCTGTAAACCGTCGTCCTGATAGGGCAACGACGAAACAATTATTTTCACCGGATGATAACCAGTGCCGATTTAAAAAATATATATTTATATATCTATAATCTATATAGCGCATACATCGCCGTTTGATTTGCTTTCTCTTCTTATAGCATGACTGCAATTATATTCCGTGCGAAAAGCAGACACTTGCGTAGACGATAGCGAACAGTACATCTCCGGCTTATCGATCAGTTCTACAGTACCTTTCAGTGTTATCGACTTATTATGTAATTAGACTAGTTTGCACACTTGAGATTCCTTATTCATAAATTTCGTAACACATATTTCGCTCAGATAAGATGAATAAACAAACAAAATGTTGGTAAAAATCTGACAGACCAGAAACGAGATTTACACAAATATTACTAAATTTGCGACATTTAAAGATTTTTTTCGTCCAATTTTTCCTTTTTTAACATAACGATAGTTTCGTATAATACGATTATTGTTGAAATTGTCGTTTAAAGTTCTAAGCTTTGCTATCCTCTTCGCAGAACTGCCAATAAGTCGGTGACGAATCCCCATCGTGGATTTCTCTTTTCATAACCACAGGATCTCTCGGGACGATTATTGTCCGACCATGACCTCATATTCAGAGGAGGCAATCTCGGAACCGGCGAAAGGTATGTAACACACGTTGTGCGATGGTTGCACCTTGCCGATGGTCACGGTACCCTCGTGGTGTACACGGCCAACGAATAGCGGCTCGCCATCTTCGGTCTCGCCTCCCGGAATCGCATTCGGCGGGATGTTGCCGCCACTTACCGGCACCCAAGTGGGTTTGCAGCCGCAAAGGACCTGCGGAAGTGCAATGGGAACGTTTTTTAAACTGGGAATAATCGCACTTTGTCTATTCAATCGGTTCTTTTATACGTTTTCGATTACTATCTCTATCTGTTACTCACCTGGTAATCGGTTTTTCCATGTTCCGCGCCGCCCCAGGCGACGTAGCAGACGGAATGACCGGGCTTCACCTTGCCGGGGATGAGGGCACCCTCGTGATGAGCCCTACCGACGAACAGAGGCTCCTCGTCCTGTCCACCCTCGACCGCGTCGGGTGGTACCATCCCGCCGGACGCGTCGCACCAGCACACGCTTCCCGCGTCGAGTCCACGGACTTCCGCCGGCGCGGACGGCGTCGTGCTAGGATCTATAATTACGTCCTTATTGTTAGTAACATGAAACATTATGGAATCATAATATTGCGTTGGCACGACGTAAAAAAAGAAAAATATAAACTGTGATGTAATCGAAAAATAATAAAATGCAGGTCCCATTCATCCTCATTCCAATCAAGCCATATCCAATTTACCAATATGCGTGCAAAAGTGATTTTTTATTCCATCATGCGGTTAACAGAGCATGCGTTATCAGAAAATGCTTGAATAAAGTGACACAGAGTTAACAAAAATAACGGAAAAAAATTTAGCGCTTCGAGCAATTTAATCCTGCAGGAAAAAATTTCTAAAAGCCAGGTTTCAACATATATATGCGTGTGCGTGAAGGTGTAATAATACAGATTTAACGTCGCAATCAAGCGTAATAGAACATATCGCTCGGTGGTCCCGAGATCGCGTCGACCCGAGTTTATCAATCACGATCAGAGAGGACGCCGATCTCGGAAACGCCGGAGACGTTCAGAGAGATCATTACATTTCTTTTGAGCGGTAGGAACTGCGGGATAATGTTCGAAACGGAGCTTCCAGTTTCCGGTCGCGCCCCAACCGGTGCGCACCCCCACATAGCTCACGCCAATAGGGTTCGGGTCTCGCCATTCCATGAGGACGGGGCCGCTTGGACCGCCTGATCTGACCGTGATGAGGCCCTCGAGCCACGTGATCGAGAATCTCTTGTGCTCGCGATCGGTGAGAAGACTCGGCGTGTCCACGCGAACCTAACGGACCGTAAAATTTCCCACGTGAAAGCATAACGTACGTTGAGTACGCCGTTCCGTTTAACGCTTAAATTAATCTGACACGAATTAACGAAATCGTTTCGAACCTTATCGGGCTGTTTGCGATCGTATCTAATAGCCGACGCCTTGTTTTCCCACCCGCCGAGCATGATCTCGTACATGGGACTCGACTCTCCCTTCCGGTCGGTCAGCGCGATGTGCCCATTGCTCATAGCTTTCACGTCGATCAGCACCGAGCCGCTTCGTACGGCGTGAAACTTGTATTGTAGCTTGTTAGGGGTGTTCAAAGGTTTGCGACCTTATCGAACGTAAAAAAGATTAAAAAACAATTATCAATTTAACCCTTGCCGTACTAATATGGGTAACTAGTGACCGAGCGATTCCTGTTCGTGCAAGTTTCCCTGATTTATCATAGCCGGACGTGCTGTGCATATCGACGCAATGAATTAATAAACACGCTGCGTTTTTTCTTGGATCCGTTAAGAGCCACACAGGGACGAGTCTCCGTGAAAAAGAAACGTTCTTAATTCAGCGTCGATCACACGTGATGGGGACAGGTAACACGTGCTAGGAAAGCATCAAACGTATACTCGGGCAGAATTAACGAGCAGAAAAGCATAATCTACTGGGACGCCACGTGCGACTACGTCACGCTCTTGCATGGATCTCGTGAATTTTCTTTGCTCAATACATTACGTACGCCCACCGTAACCGCCGCCGCAGCATATGGCTGTGCGAGTGCCGCGATGCCACAATCCGAAAGGATACCAAAAAGAGAATCATCAGAGAAAATCAGAAAGTGATCAATCTTATCTACAGAAATATAGGAAATACAGGCACTGATCAATCTATTAGAGACAGTCTAATTACAAGAGTCTCGTTCTCTTAATTATTTTTCTACCTGTTGTAACTACCGATGTCTACTGTTATAATCTGTAAAATATAAGGTGGAGATTACGAGGGGAAAGCTACTGACGATTACGAAATGGAAATCTGGCAAGAAGAAGTGTATCGTTAGATCGCGGGTGCAGGGAAGAGTTCTGACTTCCTACCTTCGATGAGCCATTCACCGGTTGCACCCCAGCCGGTGCAAACGCCGAAGTAACCTATCCCGAATGGTTCCGGGTCGGCGTAGCTCAGGAAAGGATCTGACTCGCCTTCTTTGCCCACCGTAAGAACTCCGTTGTCCCACCTGTGGGTTTTGTAAAGCGAATTAAAGAATAATAAGTATATAAAATATCCAACTAATTATGTAGGACCCTTTGGATTCGTACGACATAGACTTGTAGCGAGTTAAAGCACAATAACAACGTACTATTAAGCTCAACGACTTTTTAATTATAATAAATCTGGCGATTTTTTTTTTATTATTATAAAGCGCCTACCTGATCCAGAAGCCGCGATATTCATCCGCGCTCAGAACGCCGGGCGTTTCCGTTTCCGCTACTTCCGGCTTGGTTCTATTCTTGCGCACGACGGACTTGCTGTTGTTCCAACCTCCGATGAAGACCTGAAGAGAGAAACACAGTCTTCAAATTAAACGCTCCGTTGCATTACGGATTTAATTACTACGACGCGCGACGGCGCTTTTGTGCGCCGTCATGGAGCCGAGGTTCGTCGTACAAGCCAGACTCCGATAGGATCTACGGCTCGAAAGGATATCCGCCGCTACTCAGGCATCCTCCTGGGTAATAAAACGCGGGAAGGTGCAAAACGAAATCTTACCTCGTACATCGGATCCCCTTCCTGAGGTCCCGTGGTAAGGGCGACGTGGGCATCGTTCGGCGCTTTTATCCGAAATTGAATTTGCCCGGCTGTTACGGGGTAGAAATGATACTCCAATTTGTCCTCGGTGTTAAGCGCTAGAAAAGAAAATCGCATTAAGCTTCAAGAAGCTGCAGTATAAATCAGATCGAGTGCTGCTCGTGACAAATCAGCCGAGGTCGCAGTCGACTGGCGAGCTGATTACTTAATATTATTATGGCTGTTCTACAATGTGCTTTTTGTTTCCTGTTTCTTGCTGTTTGTCTCTGTTTGTCTCTTGCCTTTTTCATCAAGAAGCAAGAACCAGGAAACAAAAAGCACATTCTAGAACAGCCATTATGGGTGTTTTCCGCATCGCGGAGACGCGTCGATACCGAATATCGAGACATCTCGACGCCAGACCGACCTGTAGCAGTTCGGCAAGCGGTCAAGAAAGTAGGACAGCGCAGGATTCGATCAATATCGCACGTTGGTGGTGATAATCATTGCACGTGGCTTATTGTTACATTTCACAATTCGATCGTAAGTTTTAATGATAGGCTCCGGAAAGGTCATTCAGCGTAATCGGGCCACATAACGGGCACACTGAAAGAAAAGATTGGTTGCTGCAGCAAATTAGATGGTTAAATATGGCATAGCATTTTTTAGTTGGCTGTAGCAACCAATTTTTGGTTGCGTTAGCCAATCGAAATCTTATACTGACATTGAGGATAGGCTAATACAACCAACAATTGGCTGCAGCATCAAAAAATTGGCTGTTGCAACCAATTAAAAATGATATGCCATATTTTACCATCTAATTTGCTGCAGCAGCCAATCTCTTCTTTCAGTGTATGATTTAAATTATTATCTATTTTTCCAAAAAGAATTATAATTAATTTTTTTGTATATTTAAAAAGTATTGCATAAAGTTAATCGGTCGTAAAAATAGACATATCGATAATTTCGATACGCGCACGCAAGGTTTTAAAATCACCTTCCGCATTTCCGAGTCGATCGAATTACGAGGTCATAAATACTCGTCCATGATGTGTTAAATAAGCGAAACGTAATTTTCTGCCGAGATCCATTCGCCGTAAAACAACATCTATAATGAGATTTTAAGGCGTAAAATTTAAGTTTAAATTTAAACCTTAAACGGCGTAAAATCTGATCAATCATAGTCGATTATTTTCTTTATTCGATTATGATTGGTCAATTTCTTATGACGTGGGCTTAAACTTCAATTTTACACATTAAAACCTGATTATAGATGCCATTTAAGAACTGAACAAATCGCTATTCTTAGTCCAGTGACATCATTTTTTTATAATTCTATACTAAAAATCCCGATAGTGTTTTAGAAGGCAATCGATGTTATTAGAGTCCGATCGAAACTTTTACCGAAACTGAAAACGAACACTTATTACGTGTTAGTTTCAACTGAAACCATATAGCTCTTCTTCATAAATAATAATTTTAATATGTGTAATTATTGTTTCAATAGGTCTGTTTTTGTGGCTAAACCAATGTACACTTTTGGAACTTAAAGTGAGATAGATATACGTTTGAAATTTGTTTAAAGCGAGAAAGAGAGTTCTAGAATAGTCTAGTGCAGGAACAGAAAACAGACCAAATAATTAAATTATGATGTTTATGAAGAAGAAGTACTTATATCCTTTGGCCAAAATTGATACACAACCGAAATTTCGATTTTCGATTTCGGCCGAAATTTATTATTGTTTCAATAAATCATGATATTTATGAAGAAAAAATGTATGATATAGGCATTATCTATACATATGGCCTTTATAGGATTCCTATTTTTTAATTTTGATTTCAGTTTCGGTTGAAATTGACATATAGCCGATAGTGTTTCGGTTCACTTTCGGCAAAAGCTTCGGTCGGACTCTGATGACTACCTACTCTTCCGCTTCTGAATTCTTCGTTTCTCGATTTTGATCCGACGAGGAATTAGAATCGGGCAGCCTTTGAATGCTATTAGTACTATCATCATTATAGTTTCTTCGCAGTGTTGATACGTGCGTGAGCATCGCGGTACAACTGCCCATTAATTCCGAGGTCGCACGAAATACAAGATAATACGACGTAGAGCTTTTTTTTCTATATATTTTCCGTTTATTTTTCCTATTTCGTTCGCTTTGAAAATCGAATAGTGCGCGAGAGCGACGCGGCACCAACTACAACGTAACGATTATAAATAGTTATAGGCGAGTATGTGTCGCGGTCAGTTCACAACGCTGACATCATACGCATCGTAAATGAGGAAGGGGATCGCACGAGGTGGCTTGGCATGGACCTCGCCACGAGAAATTCAGATCCCTCTTAGGGCACTCGTTGCGGCGAATATATATATATATACGTCGCCGATACTAAAATCGAGGCCGCCACCGAGCGTATACCAGGTCTAATGTCACCGTGCTGATGTCATTCTTATTTCGATGTCAATTACTTCACATTACGCGACGTCCGCGATCCAGAACAATCGCGACGGTCTTCTAATATGTCCATCCAAGACATCTGAGAAAGAAAGGAAGAAAGGAGATCGAGCGCTCGCAACGTCCGACAGAACGCTGATCAAATCTCCCCTAATTATCTGCCTCTCTTTTGATAATTAGCTAATTATTTCGAATTGCGTAGTGTGTTGTTTTGATAATTACGTGATTAAATTTTAAAGAATTCTTGAATGCAAACAAGAACAGAGACAGAGAAGGAGAGAGAGTTTAAGCCTTCCGTGTTGAACTTGAGAATCCTCCTATCGTTGAAAGGGATCTCATCGAGTCCTGTGATCGCGATGGCTTAAATCGCGTTAATTTAATGCGTGGCAAATTGATTAGCTTCTGTAATGTGGGTCGTGCTTCTTCCCCAATTAACATAACAACGCGAGAATTAGAGCCATTGAGTCAATTCGCATTGCGCAACTACGAATGCCGCTGGTTACACTCATCGCGCGTGCGAGCGAGTTTCCATTCGGCAAAGTCCTCTTCAGATTTATCTCCATTGAAATCTATTAGCATACCGGTTTCATCTTCTTTTTCTTTATAAAAGAAGAAAAAGAAGCCAGTGTGCCAGTAAAGAAAGGAAAAATTGTAAACCAATCGCTCCGAGTTTCAAAGAATTGAAATTAGATACGCAATTTATTGCTGTATAGGTTCATTTTTACGAGCTTTGTGGTTTTTCTATAAGAAAAATTCTTTTCACAAGCCACTATCTAAACTTTAAGTCTCAAGCCGTAAGAAATTGACCAATCACAGTCAAATATGAGAAGAATAAGCGACTATTGATTGGTCGATTTCTTACAGTTTAAAACTTGAGCTTACTATTGTAGAAACCCCATTAATTTCAATTCATGCACTGAAAGAAAAGATTGGTTGCTGCAACAAATTAGATGGTTAAATATGGCCATAGTATTTTTAATTGGCTGTAGCAACCAATTTTTGGTTGCGTTAGCCAATCGAAATCTTATACTGACATTGCGGATAGGCTAATACAACCAACAATTGACTGCAGCATCCAAAAATTGGTTGTTGCAACCAATTAAAAATGTTATGCCATATTTTACCATCTAATTTGCTGCAGCAGTCAATTTTTTCTTTCAGGGTGGAGCGACCGGTTTACAATTTTTCTTTTTCTTCCAACCAAGACAAAGCGACGAACGAGACAGAATCTGGCTGGCGCGCGAAAAAAGATGATCTTCGTAATGACCTGGCGGTTTCGTGCTAAATAGTCGCGCGCTGGTTAATCCTGTACAGTAAATCGCCGTCGATAGCTCGACGCAACGGTATGTAGAACTATTCGTAGAGCCATTCGCCGTCGTGCTGCCATTGACCTCGCATGGCAACTGTCGGTGTCGCTTCGCCGGCAAGGTGGACCACGGCCTGCAACGCGCAACGCGTTCTGCTGCAACCGCTGAAACGTGCATGGCTATAACAGGTGCCACGCCACTCTCGGTACCAATCTGCCACCTGTTCTCATGCGGAGTACGTCCTTACCGAATTTTCCCCGGTGATGTTACACCGGTCTGAACGACCGAGCTTCCTTTGTGGGACTTAAATGACGCAAGGCATGTTTTAACAATATTTGTACAACCTGAACGATCATCTATGTAACTCGTGATTGAACGTTTTTTTTAATTGTTGGCACGGTATCTTAAAGTTCCTTTGTTTTTCGAACGATACTTGTCCGCGAACTTGTCTTTCTGCCGCGCCGGTTATGTAAGTAAAGAAACGACGCGTATTTTCGCGTAAATTTCGTTTCGAGGGATCGAAAAAAAAACGATCGATGAGTTCAAAGCTTCGACGGGCGAGGCTTCATCCGTGCGACTTCGCGAAGGTAAAAGTTGACGTGACGTGAAAGGGCCCGGTCGGCGGGAAGGTTACGTGTAATGTAATTAGAGCCACGCGATAGACTGCTTCAATTTCACGGTAAGATGAATGGGAAAAGTGTCTATTCCTAGATTTTCAAAACGCTCCCAGGGATTCCGTTTTAATTATATCCGAGAAAGATGTACGAGAAGCGCAAAAGATGAAAAGATAACGAAAGGAATGAGACGTTCTAGCATCATAAACACGACGCGGTGGCGTCGATCCCAGAGTATACTTTAAAGAATATATTTAATAGAAGAATCGAATATTTTTTTGGAGAAACAGACCGTGAAGATAATTCACGCAGTGGAAGAGCGGCAGGAAATGAATCTGGGCGACGGGATGATGCGGAGGCCTCGGAGGCGGCAAGCATTACGAAACGCAATCTGGAAGTCGGATTACACAAGGACGCGGAGGGATAGCATTCTTATGACGTGATCACAAGCTGTGAGGCCGTTACACGCCTCGGACATTATCCAAGATGTACCTCTCGCACATTCGCTGCCTTCGCGATCATACCTACCCGCCGCAGTAACTGTGCAAGTTTCTCGCATTTATTCTCGCCTGTGATAAACTTTGGCGTGAAAAAGCGAGAAGTTTTCCTTGCGACGACGTAAACACATTAAAAACTATACGGCGCATGTACATACACATATCGTCGTTTATCGTGCAATTTAGCATACGACTGCAAATACCTTGGCGTCGACTTCCATTCGTATCGTTTCTAAACGTTTCACGGAACGTTCTGAAAATCCTGAATGGAAAGGAATCCTGCCTCTCTTTGGAACTTTTTTTCGGAGGGTGAATTAATGGCCTAGTTTCCACCGAAGGTTCGAACCGCATCAGAATGCTAGAACCAACCAATTACAGTCGAGCATTTCCCTATCATTCGACTGTAACAGGGGAATACTCGACTGTAGTTGGTTGGTTCTTGCATTCTGATCCGGTTCGAACCCTCGGTGGAAACTAGGCCAATTTTGCTGGGGATGTGTGTAGCTGCAGAACGCTTTATTCGCGTTGGGTCTTATTATTGTCCATAGAATTTCAAAGAATGGCTCGAACGATCGTAGAGTATCGGGATGCCGGCCGGCTTGTCAAACCGGCAGCCGCGCCCCAGCTCTATATTTAGAGAGAATCTCTCGTAAAGAAAAGCGTAGTAGCTTCTTAGAGAAGATACTGTTTCATCCGCCTGGAAACTCTTTCTATTTCCGATCGTTAGGCCGTAAGCTCGATGAACGAAATTGCATACTGATCAACAAGGGTACGAAGATCGCGAAATGGAATCTTAGATATTGACACGGCACACGGAAATCCTTTATTCGTTTTGGAGCAATGTCAATTTAGCGCTATACAACGTTATGCAATGTTACGCTTCCGTATGAATCAAAGCCTTCGCGGTCAAATAGCTGCTTTGAAATAGAGGCGCAGTAATGAATAATGGAATAGATTTCAAAACCAGTTATGGCGACAGGAGTCGTACAAATTTGTGTCAAAGGGAACAAGAAAGATAGTAAATTATTCTTATTTTACACGCTTATAGAGGTTGAATTATTTAAATATATAAGAATTATATAATAATTATTGTCTAATATATAACAGAACATAATAGAAGATTACATAATATTGTTATATTAATTATAATAAATAATAACACTATACAATATATATAACAAATGTATAAGAAATGTGAGTTTGCGCAAAAAATTTCGAAAGTAAATCAACTTACAGACTGCCATGTCGCTCTATCGACTGTATATGTAAAATCCTCCAGCGAGAGAAAAGACTAAACGAGCACAATGTGCACACCACGAAGACGGAATTCGTACTGCGACGCGGCGCGCGAAATGTTGACGTCTTTACCGATGTGCCGGCACTACCGGCAAGCTTGGCGCATGCGTGATGTCCAGGTGTGACGCGTATACACGTCGCTATATACAAGTGATAATTAATGAGCGAGATGAGTCACGCGGATCAACGCGATGTAGATCCGCGGATGGAGTTCCGCTCGATGTCCTTTGCGATGTTTGCGAGATCCTCCCCTCCAAAGAGATCCGATCCGATTAGCATTGACGTAAAAAATTGCCAGACCTAAATACGATTGCGTGACGACTAAATCATGGCCCCCGATATTAATGATCTCGTGTTTTATTATCATCTTCCACATGATAAGCTTATATTTGGATCACGTATGTTATGCCGTGCACTGTGTTTGCTCGGTAAAAGTTCATCACGTGATTCACAATATCGCGATTTAACTTTCACAGTACATCATTATTATTATTGAGCGCTTATGCATGTATTATACATTCATTATGCGGAACAGATAACAAGTGGCACACAGTCATTGTCATTATTATAGTCGATGATTTCATTTGGACTGCATCTGGCGAATAGATGAACTTTCCATTTGTTTAACAGTCTCGCAAATATGACGTGATGGTTTGACGATACATAATACTCTAATAGCACACTTTATTCGAGGGACGTTCGTGGTGAACGTTATTAGGACATAGGGATATTCTCTGAATGTTCTTTGGAATGTCCCTTGGAGGTCTGTGCTATTAGGGTAATAATTGTGAAATAATAAACTTTCATTGGGACGCGAGTTTCATCGGTTCTGTTTGGCCATTAAATCTTCGTCAATAATTCCAACTGAATTTACACGAATTATTCAAATCGATTTGTAAAACATATGCGCTTTTTTATGCACTATATTTAATTTTGATAAGGAAGCACAGTTTGAAAGGAAAACTGATCATGCAGATAATTGTTATCGTTGGATAGTAAGTAATCGGTTAATGATCGTCGGTTACCAGCTATTGTTATTGAAAAATTCTCATGATCCAATCTCCGTGTTGACCCTCTGTAGATACATAAGAAACTTACAGTTTGAAAAGTATACTACTATATTGTAGCAAGAATTTCTTTTCATTTTATGTAGATGCCGGTATCGATTTTTTACCCTAACTACAGACGATCATTTTCTGATCCTTTATTACCAATCGGTCATTTGTATCTTGAATTAATTTTCACATATACAAAAATTATTAAGTGATTCTTACATACATATATATATATATATATATATAATATGCATAAGTTATAAAATTTATTTGTTTCGTTCGTCTTACAAATATCTAAGGATCGTGGTGCGTTTTCTTTTGCTACGTTATGTTTTGACGTTATTTTCGGCAGACTTCTCTGAACCAGATAAAAAAGAAAGGATAGAAACTGTTATTCAGTAACTATTCTAGTATTAAAAAAAAATTCATAGGACACGAATGACCCAATCGTGTGTAACAATTAATCTAATAAAGTATTTTCACGCCGGATTATTCTTGAAAGATATTGCATACAAAAAAATATTATAGTATACTTTACGTATATTATAGATTTGTCAGTGTTTTTGCTATGACATTTTTCGAAAATGAAAATCTTTTTTCGCAATTAAAAAATATTTACTATAAAACTCATAAATATTTAAAAATACTTTCAACACCGCGCTTATCGTTCCAGTAACACAATCTTCATTAGTATTACATAATGCGTTAATTGCGTTTTTTTATTAAAAATAATTTATTCGTAGTGTATTGAAAATTGCGTACGATATATACAAGAACTGGTATGCAAGCTCAAGATATTACGAAATGTATAATCTCGTACTGCAGCAAAATGGCATAGAGGCATCTCGTTATTGCGGGGCGGCACCTCGTCTCTATTAACTAAGCTGCTAACGCATTTCTTAACAGCTGACAATTGACGTCAATTACCAGCTTTGTACCAGCAATTTATGCATTGACATTAAAGCCACGTCTTGAAGGTAATAAAAGAAATAGAAAATTATTGATGATATCTCGAATAGTAGTATACAATATTAACAGTTGCTTAACATTTCTTAATCCTCTGTGATAAATTTGGATGTCATATTTTATAATTAATTATAAGCCGAAATAACCTCATCTATGATTCTTTTACCAATATTAATCTCAATCAATAAATATTTATCGTTATATGAAAATGAATTATGTACATTCATTTATCAACGCTTCTCTCTTAGACAAAATATTATTCAGAACCTGATACGAGTGGTGAAAGAACTAAGCTTGTTCAACTACAAGTGTGGTAGATTCAACAATACACGTTCATCGTCAGATGCACTGACCGGTTCCGAGGGGGCCTCGTAAAAGCACCAAGACTATGCAACATAACTATGCGACGAGATCTCGACGCTAAAGCGTGTATGGAGAGATCGAGATTTAAAATATTCAATCAGAATCGGTTTATCTAAAAAAAAATTAATGGCTAAAAAATATCTGACTAGAGAATCTCGAGTTTTTAAGCTCTCAAACGAGTTGTATTAAGAAATAATCCGCAATCCTGTTTTTCAATCACTTGTTACATGGCGATTGTACCACTTTATCGCTTTGTTAATGCAGCGTGCGAGACGTAATCCCATATAGCTCTAGGGCGTTAAGGAGTTTCAAGGAATCGCGGTGAAGTCTCAGTTGTTTCCACGTGCGTCGCATCTCTGTATACGGGTTTCCTCCTCACGTCCGGCGTCCCTTGAAACTGGTCCCGACCGTGAGCACCAAAGTCAGAGCGGTCGCTGGCCTTGCAGCCTTTCGTACAGACGTATCTCGGAATAGAGCCTCGCTCGATTTCCAGAGCGAGAGCTCATTTTCAAGTGGGACCGAAAGGGACACTTGCAATGAGAGTGACAGAAAGCCGGATATTATAGTACGAAAGCAAATAAAACGGTACTTTATTTTTCTTTCTCTCTCTCTCTCTCTCTCTCTCTCTCTTTCTCTCTTTCTTTCTATCACAGTTGAGACTACGAAATATAAGCACATATCATATCATATCTCACATCACCAACAATAGTTAGAATATACATATACATACATTTATAATATATTTATAGCCAACAAATAAAAGTCAACCGACAAAATATTGTCGCGATAAAAGATGTTATCTTACAGTTTATAGAAAGAATGAATGAGCAATTCCTGAGAGCATGCATGATAAAATGTCCGAAGTGACCAACATAATAAGATAATTAGATATTCAATATATCGCAAGGTAGTACGATACGTAAAATTCGCCAATATATGGCACTAAATAATATTTACGACTGTCTATTTCAAGCGACTGTTGACGCTCGGGACTTACGACGTACAATTCATTTTATTAATTCATTTTAATCTATAAAAAATTACTTTCCTCTTACGTTCATATTATATCAGACATTTTTTATAAAAAAAATTGCCAGAAGAAACTCACGTTGGAAAGCATTTTCAAGAAAAAACTCAGATTATAAAAAAAATCTTTAAAAATCATACCTTGTCATTTTTTCAATCAAATAAATAAATAAATTTCGTACTTTTGGCATACGATTCTTTTTTTTACAATCTTAAGAATTTTCTTTATCTCAATTATTTCATAGGATTAATTGGTTTGATTTTCGAGGAGTTCATTTTAGCTTTGGACATGTCGCTGTTATTTGTCGCTACGTACATACCGTCGAAGTTTCATCCGCGATACAACGGTACCTCGCACTTGTTGCTCGACGCGCGACAAACTTTGATTATATCGCGCGAATATTTTGACAGAGAGCAAACTCCACTAAGCACGTAAGGCTTGAATGAAGTCGTACGATGCTTCCCGAGGGTCTTGCCCTTGTCTCGCGCGTCAACAGTAGCATACACGATTTATAAATACGATGCTATAAACAGCTATCTCTTTTATACGTCGCGCAGTATGTAACTGCATCCAAGATAGATAGTTGTACCTAAAGCCACTTAAAGATGATACGATGTGCCTCGCAGTCGGATCGACCGAAACAGAATCCTCATCGCGCGATACACGTAGTACAGACACAAAAAATTCATGATTCGTTATTAATATCTATCGATCTAACATGTACAATGCGATACATAATGAGACTTACCGCGCAGCGAAAATAATCGCGCCGTGTCGCAATTATCGTTGTATTTCACTTTATTATCGTTCACACGTTTATACGGTACAGGCACGAATGTTCTCGGAATTCCATGTACACGTGTTAGTAGCAGTTTCTAATTAATTAACGAGAAAGCGATATTCCCCGTACGCGCATAAAAGCGGATATTCTAACGTTGTTAGTCTACTTTTCACTCGCAATTGCTCTTGGATTAAAATGAAACACACGCGCTTTGTGCATATATATACTTATATATATTATAGCCTGGTTAGCCATTATTGAGGTGTCCTTATAATAAATGAGCTTCTTCTGTTGAAAACACTTCATAAGATTAAAAATCTATCTGACGCCCTCCACTAATGATTCAAGACAATCACGTTTGAGGAAAGGATAAGTTGATGATAACTATCGGATAAAAGATAATTAAGATTAACAGCCCATTATCTCAGGGATGCATACTACATCCATAAATATTCTAAATGACATGAATGTGAGTCCATCATCGATTGTACTTCTGAAAATTGTGTTGCTAAATTGATTGTGTTGCTAAAAGTCAATAATTATCTGTCATTGCCTTCTACAGAGTAATAAATGTTTTTTTTTTCTTTTCAATGTAAGTTCTTCTAATGATTCGTGTAGCATACTGTCGAGAAACATTCGACTGGTCAGAGGTGTAGGTACTGAAAAAAAATACGAAATTTTAATAAGTATTTTTGTTTGAATGGCTCTAAGTAAATATTTACCAAATATAAACATATTTGATACAAAAACTGTTAATTTTATTATAAACCAAGTTCCCTTCTTGGCTGTACGCTGAAGTGTAATAAATTCTACTCTACTGTTAATATTATTAACTATCATTTTTTATCAAGTAAATATTTATTTGCTATAAGTAAATGTTTATTTAGTGCTATTAAAAAAATATGTATTAAGATTTAGTAATTTTTTTTTCAGTAGATATATCTTGTTTATTTAGAAGCAACATCTCGACGAAAATTAAACGCGCTATACGGGTGTATAACGAAGGTACGAATTATTTACGTGAAATTTACCATTTTTGCAGAGTAATATGAGTTTTATAAATAGCGCTTTGGTTTTGCGTGGATGCGTTTACTTGAATTCGAATGATTCTGCGATAACGGTGTCAGTTAGATTCTAAAGCCTACTTATTGTTAGCTTAAACTGCATTAAATAACATGGTAAGTATGCGGAGCTGAAGCTATCAAATATTCTCGATACGTTTCCGCGACAGGAATTTCCTGCTTGCAACGGAAGTCTCTGTCAGCGACGGAGTCAATTACGAGAAAGCAACGAGGCGAGCAGACCGCACCTCGCGTTTCGCGAGGCGAGTCTTCGTTGATTAATCGAAAGGCACGTTGAACGCTGCGGTTCGTTAGCGGCTACATCGGTCGTCGCTACGGGATCGATGGTTTCTTAAAAAAAAACGCAGAGAAGATTAAAAAATCATCCGGTCTTTTGTCTCTTTCTATCTCTCTCGTCTCTTCTTATCTTCCGGGCGGGGGCCGACCCTCAGAAACTGCCACACTCTCGCAATACGCGATTTCCTAGCGGCAACGGTGGACGGAAGTTGTTGATCACCTGTGGAGTGTCAGAGAAAGAAAAAAAGATCGGGATTATATAAAAAACGAGGGCGTGTCGCGGTGCTTCGTCTCGATTCGAAATACTACACATTCCCGCTGGCCGCCGAGACGACGACGCGGTGGTCGCGGTCGTCGACGTCTAAGGCGTTCTGAACGCCTAAAAATAGCCGCCAGCGGCAGTATTCGCGTATATCGAGCGGAAGAGAAAGAAAAAGAAAAAAAGAGAAAACGCCGATTCGCTGCGACGATATGCATCTCCCGCGGCAGGAAAATGGTAATCACGTCGCCGCGGAGGCGTTCGCCGTGTCATGTTCATCGACAATCGGGATTCATTTATCAAACCGGGTGAAGGATATATCGAGGGGAAACGATACAGGGAATTCTCGCAACCGTTTTAGATAAGAGACAGACGAGACAAGCGGTCGCACTTCGCGATATCCAGGGGATTGACCGGAAATAAAAAGAAATAACGTCGCGGAAACGGGGAGGTGCGATAATTTCTCCGTGACATTTTTCCCACTTACCACCCCGTGATTCTCGTGGCAAGGGCATTCCTCGCCACGTGGGAACTTCCGCAGATTGCGGAAGATGTTGAGCTGATGATGGGACACCTCGATGTATTTTTTAAAGAGGATCCAAGTGACGCTCTCGTTGCACGGCGGCGTCGTCAGCGAGCCCAAGTACGTCCAGTATCCATTGTCGTCTAAATCAGAGAAGAATTGAAATAGTTTCTTGCATTTGTGTGGGCGAAAATAAAACGAAAAGAAATTTAAAGTGACAAAGAGACATACAGAGGTGCGATTGCTTAAATCAATAGTAACATGCCGTTAAAGCTAGCGTGACGCAGATTATATTATTTTCATCGCGCGTATTTTAGAACGATCGCGTTTGTATTGTGATTTTATCTTCCAACGTGATAGTAAAATTAATATCAAAATAGATATACGTATCGAATTTTTGTGATGTCTTTTAACTTGAAATATTTCCCTTCGTCTATTTATATCCTGTGTGAGTCGTACAAATCGTAATAATAGAGGAAATTGCTCAGAAAATGGAATTATACGGTTTGATTAATGTACTGTCCTCTGAAGAAGCATATTTCGTGTAGTGCAAACCTTCTATTCGTTTTATCTTTCGGTGTCATCAATAATACGAGCGACATTATTCCGAAATAATATATTGATAAATAACTCTAATGAGGACACTACCAGGTGAATATCTGATGAGATCTATATTATGTACAATAGTTGAAATATAGCCAGACATACACAACATCGCTTAGGAAATATAAAAAACTAGTTGACACTAACAATAAACAGAAATTGTGAGGATATTATATTAACGTGCTTGATATTCGTACATAGATAAACACGTACAAATACGTGTACAGTAAAATGGGAAACTTGAATAAATTGTAAAAAATGGATATAGAATACATCGCGAAACAACTATACTCACGGAAATAAATTTCTTTTATGTCGGGATATGAAAAAAACCAATTACTGCTACGACGTGCATCGTCACATCATGCCAATCATCCTGTGACATGCGTTTATTTATCCCGACCGTGCGCGTTCGGCATGCAAGGCTTCGGAAAATTGGAGGCTCCTTGAGAATTGCCTTGAGAAGACATAGGATAATCGCGCTCGAGGCGCTTTTCTTATTTTTTTTTTGTTCTCAGGCGTTGATGAAAATCGGGAGCCCCACGCTCGAGCGCGCAGCATCTCAAGTTTCTCTCTCATTTTCTCGCACGAATTAGTCCAAGGTGATACGAACCTTGGAAGTCCCATTTGTTCTCGTGGCGTGGTATGATTCGGTCGGCCCAGCGCATGCACGGATTCACGCATCTCTGCGTGCCGGCCCGTCCACCACGCACTGTGCGTGCCGTGCCGCGACGCGAAGCGAGAGCATAGAGCATATGTGAGAGATATTTCGTTAGTCGATGAGTTAATGCGGAGGCACGTGCCAAGTAATTGTTAACGACAATAACGACGGTTTCTGTCATTTCAGAGACGGTTCTACTTTGGCACCGTACATTGTTTTGCTCTAACTTGGCTGCGATGAGTCAGGAGACATTGTAAATATTGTATATATATATGTATAATATATAATACAAAAATATTATACATTATTGTATGTATTTTATTTTACATATTTAGAAATAATATATATAAATGTTTATATATATATATATATATATATAAATGAATTAGACAGGTGAGATGGAAAGAGTTTCACTTGACTAATTTCTGATTTCGCAGTCCATCGGAGTTGTTTTTTGTTCAAATTAATTAATAAGTTATGATAATTACAGACTACGTTAAGACTGATTCGATTCGATTAACTTGCACAAACAAATTTAAGCTACAATTGAATATTACAGGAGAAACAACAAGAACATATATCACGAACACTATCGACGAGTAGACGGAATATTTGATCAAAGAGACGATCACCAAATTACCCGGACGATCATTCGGTCGTAACTTACCAGGAAGAAGTTTACCGGGATCGATAGGTTCCGTAATTCCTACAATCTCGTCCTTGTGCGAGACGTACGGCAATAGTCGCGCAATCTTGTCCATTTCTTCATGAGTCTTGCCGACCTAGAAGCAAATCTCTTTCACTTTTCTTTCTTTTCGATTATAATGATACGCTTTTTCGCGTGGCTGAGACATAATTAAGCCGTTCTCTCTGAAACTCTAACTATTCTCAATTAAATCTTCCGATCGATAAAAAGGATATCGCATATCCTAAATCTAAGTTCCTAAAAGTTCTACATAATTTGCTAAAAAAAAATTCAGCGAATCGTTAACAGGCTCAAGAATTCGTTGCAAAGTTAAAAGATCCTCTCTCTCTCTTATCAAATATTTTGAAGTATAGCATACTGTAATGACCGCAAAGCTGCATGCACGAGGAACAAATAGGCGCGATAAAAACGTTCGACATTGAGCCGTTGATTACGTAACGTCATTTTTAAAATTGTGTCTGGCGTATTGTCACCGTTACAGGTGGCACATAAATTTTCTTCGATACACGTATTTCCCTTGCGTTCCAATGCGAGACGTGGACATATCTCGAAGCAGTGCGACATTACATAATCGCGATGCACCTCGCGAGGAAAGCTCGTGCCACGAGTTCTTTTTGCTCTCCGAGGGATTATCGCGTCCGTTCTTGTAACGCAATGTCGCATCTCTCTCCGGCGAGAAGTGTATCATTTGCGCGAATAGAATTTTGCAATTGCGACCCTCGCGTTCTTCATGAGATATCGCGAGCCGCGCAGCTGCAACCTAAATATTAGACACACAAAGCGCTGTGCAAAGCGGAAGAGGGTAATTGCTGTTGCACGCGATCGAGGTATTCTTTCGCTACAAAACGAAATGCAAACGATAGCGTCGCATACGCGTCTAACGAAAACGTGCATTTTGCGTGTCTCGTTTCGAGTCCGATACGACGATGGCGTAATTATGTCTACTACGTCTCGTGTTTATATAATCGACCATTGACGATCGACGGTGACACCTCCGTACCCCCACAGGGATTCTGTTTGTGCAGCTTATGTCTTATGTAAAAAAGCTTAAAAGACTATAGATAGGTTCATAGATAGACTATAGATAGGTACGATGAATATAAACGAATTAGAATCCCGAGTGGAAGAGGCTTCTGCGGACATATACTTGTATGATATTTGACGAACTAAGGTATTGAATATTTAAGATGCGAGATGCTATTGCTTTCCATAAAAACTGAGATAAAAAACATAATTTTGTACGTTTAATATCTATGGACAGGTGAGATGGAAAGAATTTCGCTTGATTAATTTCTGATTTCGCAGTCCATCGGAGTTGTTTTTTGTTCAAATTAATTAATAAGTTATGATAATTACAGACTACGTTAAGATTGATTCGATTCGATTAACTTGCACAAACAAATTTGAGTTACAATTGAAAAATTGTGTAAATAAATTAGAATAGAGTTGTAATTAGATTTATTCTAATTGTATATAAGGAAATTTTATTTTAATCATATAAATTATTTTTAATAATTATAATTTTATCTAATGAAACATTACGAACCTTAAGAAAGACTCCCAGAACGGCCAGACCGTCAGAAGCTTTCGCGGCTTCGGCGAAGGTCTTGTATTTGCTGGTATTCCAGTGCACAAGATGTAACTGAAAGCAATGTTTTTACCCTCCAATGAATCTAAATCGTTGCCTATTAAGTCTAATAGCAGAAAATCAGGGAGAAGCGGAATGGCAGGTTGACTGGAGCTAATGAATACTTAATCCCTTCAAATAGCCAATTAAGAAATGTCAATTTCTATATTTGTATCGTCAAAGAAATACAATGATTATTTTTGAATTTATTAATGATATCTTGTCTCGTTTCGATTAGCCTTAACATTAAAAATATTCTTCTTGACAGCGATTTACATCACTCGATCGCAAAGAAATTCCATCAGCATCAATAAATGATAATTCCATTTGACGGGTAGTCGTTAGAGAAATTATGTAATCAGTGCGGTAACTAGAAGCTCTTTCTGAAATCCCACGGATATCCGTGCATCCGATCGACCTGGTTTCCCAGATACGGAATTGTTATGAGCGGATCGTTTATATCGCCGTGTAGTCTCGCGATGGAAGGAATGTTACGTCGCAAGATTTCCTGACTAGGAAGGAGCTCATCCGAAGGAAGGGAGGACGTGCGTAGTATTTGAATACGAAGTCATTACGATAATCAACTGATTCGCTAATGCGTTTAAGACTGGATCGATTAAATTAACATTGAGTTCGGGCCGGAAAGTCACCTGTTAAGCGGTGCATTGAATTCCAAAAGAAATCGTTCAAGAAAGGAGTTTCGTGCCTGAATTCATATTCGAGACGCATAATCTTAAACGTACTTTGTTGATCGACGATTATGTCTATTACGTATATTGTTTATCAAAGAAATTTTCCATGCATCAGACAGTTAACAATATTTTCTTGATCTTTTCTGATAGCAGGTCAGGTTTAAGTCAACTATTTATAATGGATTAGAGACCTGATTGCCGCGTACCCGATTACATAATCAATAGCGACTTAATCGCGAGTTGAGCAAAACCGAATGTATTTTACGCTCGTGAGATAAGTGAACAAGATCGGGCGAGCTTCCGAGAAAATAGATAAGCTCGTCCATCTTGAAATCATGTCGGGAAGAGTTTTCAGGAAATACGCAATTTTCTGTCGGCTAATTATTAGTATCCTTTTCACAATTCACGAGTGGGTGTTTGTTCAAGAATTCCTTCGATGTTTAACGCGCACATCATGTTACGCGAGTCAACTATTATTCGCGCACACGAGTGGCAATTTCGATGATAATGTTCATTATCGTTTCACCTCCGTGAACGTTTATTTTTTTCCTTAGTCGCAAACCGATAAAAGCGCGGCTTTGTGGCAAACTGCACGTACAGCTGCCAGAACATAAAAAAAACCTTTGACACATCGTTGGCATTCTATCAATGCGACGATAATAGCGTATTATTTATGAGATAAATGAGACGCCCGTGTAATTATATTATTAATGTATGTCTGTTAGTAATTAGAGTCTCTGTACCGCGCTTGCACACTTCATCAAGTTTTATTTATATCCACAAAAAAGAGCCATCTCTTTCGCATCGCTCATAACAGTGTTGTGGGCGACTAATAACTAAGACTAGAGCCTCGGTTTATCCTCGGTAAAATGATCGTGCTAATAAATCGCACACGGCGGTTCTTGGACAAGGTCGATGCCATAAGCTCCGTGGATGATCGCAAACAGAGTGAATCATACTCGATGTGACTGGATTGCTAATAAACTGCTTTGGCTATCAAGCGGGATAATTGCACTCGTCATTTTTGAGTCGTTAAAATCTAGTTAGCTGAGCGAACGGTTTCAAGGGCGCGAATAGAGGCGACGCTTCGGGAAGAGATAATTATATTCTATTAGTAATTATATGTTTTATACCTCTCCGGCGAAGGCTTGTCCGTCGACCGTATGTTCAGATCCCCTGGAATCGCTGCATCCCCAGTGACAGTGATATTGCTCCAGCTTGTAGACGTCGTCCATCAGCGGTCCGCCGCTCAAAACTGTCGATAACAAAAAAAAATCGAGATATAGTATTAGATGACATACACGATACGATAATACTGCGAGATAAGATGCAAATGAATGGGTAAACGTCTAAATTGGGTCCACGTAAACGTGGAAATTTTCGGAGCACGATTCTTCGAGTCACGAACGAACGTAACGTCGGGCTAGTAACACAGACCGCTTTATTACAGGATACGCTTGATTAGCCAAACCACGCGGACGGGAGCTATAACGAGAGAAGATCATTGCATTTGCACCGCGTGACTTGTTTGCGTCACGACGTATTTTATTATTTCGTGTCTCGCCTCTGTTTAGACTACGATAATAAATTAGAGAAAATTCGAAGCGCCAAGTCTACGGTTCTCTCTCGCGGAATTTTCCGAGTGTAAATAAGACTCTAAAATTATTGTGTACAGCAGATGTGATAAAAACTTTTATGAGATGTATTATGTGAACTCTGAAAGTTATTTCAGAGATCTAAAAAAGAATTTAAGAACATGTCGCTTTAGACAAATTTTATTTTTTTAAATTATTATTATTTTCTTCTCCCTCTTATTTTGCAATTTCGAATAATATTGAAATAAAATTTGTGTATGTTGAATTCTCCTCGAAAGGTCTCTGCTTGTAGCGAGTGTCTGCGAAGTGACATCGTGACTTTATTATCGCAACATTCTATCTATTGTTTTGTGTCACATATTGCTGTATAGAGCGTTCTGCTCCGCTTCGTGCACACCACATATGAATACACATAATGCACCACGGCACGGTCGTCCTCATTTCGAATACGCCCCGAGTAGTCGGCGAAGGTAAAAGCCCTCCCTAAGTGGCACGAAGTCGACAGTGAAACCTTCGTAACGATATACGAGATCGGGTATAGCCGCGCGCGAGAATTCTCCTGTAGCCGCATGTAATTTCGGAATATATAACACCGTGACAAAACAAATCGCATCACGTTAGTTCCTTACGTAACGTGCATGATGCACGAAATTAATAAAAAGTATTACGTAACGTATTCACGCGGAAAGAGAACTCCTTCATATGGCTCGCCACAAAAGCTGCGAATTTAACGCGGCTTTAATCGCACGGCGCATTCACTACCGCTGCCAACATTAATATTTACAGAAATACGCTTAAGATGGAATGCGAGGCCGAGTATCACGAACACAATCATCTAAAATTATATTGAATCACTCCATCACTGGATTACAAACGTCGCTACGCGGCGGTTTCGCAACGCGCCGCACTTCACAGTCGCGATGATCTGCAATTCAAAGTTTAGACCGCAAACGCAGCTCCAGATTTCCTCTTGCACAAAATTTTTTCGCTTACGTATCTATACAAAGTGTTAATCACCTCATGATCGTCATTGATCGTCATTAAGGATGTATCAAGTATAATATATATCATGTCTGTAAAAAAACGACTGGAAATGGAAAAATTATACTTTCCGGAAATTATACTTTCCGTATAAAAAATAAACGTATATATAGATGAAACAGTTGACTAAGGTTAATATTTACATTTAACAATACAATTTTGATTTAAATGAAATTTTTATCATTTCATTTTAATTATTGTTTAAAAACAGCTCCTAAATCGCTGCCAAAAACTTTTTATATAATATTGTACTTTCAAACACAATATATAAAAAAAAAATAATTTTTTTATAATTCTTTTATTTTGTTAAAAAATATATTCAATACATTCTTGAATTATACTATGTATCCATGATAGCGATGTTTTTTTAGATGTTGTTTGTGCCGCGATAAATCGTATAAATATTAGTCGCGCAGAAGGCAAAAGAGAGAAGAGGCCTATGTGAAAAAAAAAAAGATAGAAGGAGACTTCGCGATTCTAAATTGCGATACTTACATGTGCCCTCGCCATCAGTGTCCACCCGCCAGCAGTAACCGGGATTGACCAACTTCCTGGATGCTGTGGCGGGATATTTCCAACGCAGGGGCTTGCTACTTAAAGCCTCGTGATCGGATTCCACTCGCTTGGTCTCAATGTTTACCGGACTCTGCCTGGATCCGGCTGCCATGGGGAATTTCGTTACCCACGTGCTAGGTCCTGCAACATTCATACATCAAGATTAAAAAAAATCAAATTACGTTGATATTAACCGAATAATGAGGATCAGTGCTGAGCGCAAACAATGAATGTCAACGAATCTGTCTCGGTGATAAGAATAAAGCGGAAAAGATAGACAATCTGTGTGTTTTTCTCTTATAATCGTTTATAATCAATCCGTGAATATAAGTCGCGATAAGAATGGCACGCGTATACCGTGATAACAAGATAGTACTACTCGATGATATGAGTTCAAGCTCAAGCAAATGAAGAAAGTTCGCACGCCAAGCTCTTGAACAAGAAACAAACTCTTTATCACGGTGCACGTCACGTGCTGATAATAGATTCAAGTTTACACTTATCGAAATTCCGGTCTACGTGGACTACCTTCATTACTATATAAAGTCTATTCTTTCTATTTAATGCACATATGCACAATGAGAACAATATTTGCAAGAGCAATAACATTTATTATATTACGATTTAACGAGGCAATAAGCGACTTAAAAATACTTCATGGCATGAAGGCTGCGTCGAAATTATATATAATTTGTTATACATTCAATAAATTTAAAATGTTATTAAAAATGAGTATCTATGGATATTAAACTGAATGTCAATTTCGACAACAAAAAAGAGTTGATCAAGCATATTATTATAATAATCTCGTGTATATCTGGCGACGTGCGTCACGTGTCGACATTAATCTTTCTTTATTGGGGCACGTGATTCCAACGCTGTTTGCTTTGTAATTTATAGATGTTGACGCCGTTCTAACATACGAAAGATCGAGAGAGCTAAAAAGAATTAACACATGAATTAAACAAATTGATCGATTAATTAATGCTAGAATGATATTTGTAACGTCCGAACCATCACTGATTTCCGCGAAATCGCATTTAATTATAAGATCATCATGTAATATGGTGTATTTGTGTGAATTGCATAAACAATCACTATATCACGTGATGACCTCGTAATTATCTGACTCGAAGTTGCGGTCAATTAATCGTCATCAGGATTCAATTAAATTAATTTTGATTCGTTTCATCATACTACATGCTAACTTATGGAGTTGTATATAAGAAAAAATGAAAGAGATTTTATATACATATATATAACTCATACAATTGTTACGTAATGATGTAACGGAAATTGAGGTTTCTCCGTTTTTTTAAGGTCAATGCATTTAAGCAATTTACTCAGGGATCGGAAATCAGATTGCGCGATGATTGAAAATGATCACAAGGAAAGAATGGATAATAATTTGTAGGAGAAATTTAGATTCCAGTCTCGCAAAGGTATCGAAGGTTATATGAGAGCTCACGCGGACTGGCTTTAAATGAAATTGAAATTGATCCAATAAGTTAATACTGTTGTTTATTAAATTATGAAAGAAAGAAATAGTAATTATATATATATATATATATGTGTGTGTGTGTGTATCGGAAGGAAACGTGAGATAAAACTTATACGAGGGGAGTGCGAATATAGTTCCTACTTGCGAAGGCGACTGTCGTGATGGACACTATTCCGAGACTATTATATTTTTACTACTACTGACTGGCTGACTACCTTTCGCAGTTCTTTTATATTCTGGCAAAGAGTGTAGGGATGTCTTCCCAGGACCAATCAACACTCCAAGATTTGTTAGGCTCTATACTCGCACTTGTTTTCTTAAGATAAGACAGCAAGGCTCTGCGTAAGCTACTCTTGACTCTACGAAAATAGGTTTTATGTTAAGAATAAAAATTCGGTTTCCTTAATTAACATCCTTATGCGAGGCTAAGTAATGATATATTCTAAATTTTAAATTGGTTTTAATTTTATTTGGAAAGAGGAAAAAAGAAAAGAAAGGAAAAAATAAAGATATTCATCCTCGCATTCGAGAAGGTCTTAATATATAATACTATACTTAATATATAATATTACTTAATTATTAGGCATGTATATATATGTTATTGTTTAATTATTATTTTAGAAAAAGGGCATTCAAAAAAAAGGAAAGATTGTAGAATAGATATTCTTTATCTATGTGATGCATAATGCTGGATTCACACTGCATCCGATTTGCATCGTACGACGCTCTACAACCAATCAGAAAACAGGATTTCGACGAGCAAAATCCATCGGAATCTTGTTTTATGAATGGTTGCAAAACGACGTACATCATATACAGCATAAGGGTATACAAACGTGAGCTATCTGTTGGTTTGAATATTTAAATAAAGGAACTAAATATCCTATAAAAGAGAAAAGGAATTTTCAATTTCGAAATAAAGATAAAATAGAGACGAAATATCAAGATCAAGACGAAATACTAACCTAGAAATAAGATAAAAATAAGGTATAAATCATATATTTATAATAAGGAAAGAGAGGATTTTATCGGGATGTAACACAATATAAATTATCCAAATATATTAAAAGATATAACGTCAGGAATATATAGAAAAAGAAAAAAATTTTAAATAGTTAATTATGGTAAATAATTACCATAATAATATGATAATGCCATTATATAGAAATATCAGTATGTTCCTGAATTTAGTCCTCGCAGCAGTATATTTCAGCATATTTATACGATATTTTGCTTAATCCGTCTGTAAAATAAAAACTTGGAGCTCCGCAGAATGAGACAAATTAGTCATTCGTGTAAGAAACCGTTCGCAGCATTGAGATTGGCGTCACGTGAATTCTCATTGAAGGATAGCTCCGTGATAGTAATAAAGCAGCCGTTTATCCGGTTCAAACCGAAAAATACCGCGATAACGATACGCACGTTGATTAGTTATCTAGCAAGCAATACGAGCCCGCATTGTTATGCGGATTTGTATTGCTTGCTAGATAACTGATCGAAATGTAAATTATCAGCGGTTTGCAAACATCGCGAGAATACTGAATGAAGATAAGTATAATTAGATAATCTATATTTTGCTAACAATAATTCTAGCAATAATATATATATATATATATATATATTATTTATGTATATATACCCTAGATAATTTAAATATTAAATATGCATCTAAATCATTCAAAGATTTTTTTTCTATTTAATTTATTATTCTCGAGAATATTATAATTGAACAATGTAAGTATTCTTATAACATTCATCAATTTCGTACAACATAAAGGATTTATCCGTTTATTAGAATCAAGAATATAGAAGATTCTTTATTCTCATAAAAAATTTAGTTTAATCTTAGGTTTAATCATAATAATAAATTATTATTCTAAACGGTGAAAAATTATAGCAACATCAATTGCCATTGAAAGATCACAACGATCCATATTAATGCTAGTCGACGAGTCAGCTCGAATCTTTGTTGCAGATAGTAAGAATGACGCTCGTTTGAAGGTTCGTTCAACCTTGTGATGTGATGATTCAACGAATCACAGGAAATATTGTAAAGTTGAATGCGGAAAACCGTGAATGCATTTGGTAAATATTTCTCTTTTTTTCTCTCTCTCTTTCTCTCGATATCGCAATCCTTTTGTGCCAATCAAGGAGCTTAGTACATCTCCCGTATAAACATGTGTACATTTTTCACGTATGGATTATTAATGTTGTAATCCTGGGGCTGTCAGCCCTCATTATCGAGGACTCGATATTACATACAAAATAATGGTCATTTAATGACAGAGCCTCGCATTCCGCGATACGTCACGCGATATTTAGATATCTCCGTCATGAGATCTCTTTTCTCATTACATTTTATTTATATCCTTAATGCGCGCTGTGTAATATTATTAGATAGTAAAAAAGTTCTATTCAATATTCACGAGTCGCGGATCAAAAGGCTGCGGCGCAGGTCGATCTTCCTTTTGAACGGCGACTCGTAAGCGAATATTAATGCTGCTTTAAAATATACGGCATATTTAACGTTAGGGAAAGAGAAGAGATAACCCGTCGTTGATATTAACGAATGCAATGTGCAAATAAGTCATTGTAAGTGGGTTTCACCTGTGCGTGCATAATAAGCGCACGCCTAGAATGGCGGCCATCGGTCGGTGGGCAATTTGCAAGTAAATCGTCGCGAATGAAGACGCGACCGCGCGATTATTCGCGAGAAAGGATTTCTCCTGCAATTCTTCGATTGTAAACTTTCTTTCTCGCACTCGGACTCATCGATATTCCCACGCGTCCGACACGATATTTACGGCACGCGATCATTCGAGTAGAAAACATGTCGATTTTCGTGATTTACGTTGCACACGTGATTTACGATGTACAATCGTGAAATATCATCATCTTCACGCACGTAATCCGTAAACCGTAGAACAAATAATGCACGAAAGACGGTCCCCTGACGGAAATATGTAAAGGTACTTCTTATCTATAATTTGCAAATTGCAAAACATAGTTCGCAAATGCTGATGTAGGATGACGATCACCGCACGCAAGATACACGTAGACAAAAACCAACCGAATGCAATGAAAAAACAAACGTAAACTTTATTCTGCATCTGCGAACTACGTTTTAAAATAAATTATATAAAAGTAACTTAAATAAAATTAATTCTCGCAAAATCGTCTTCAGAGATTTTATTTATCATACAACTTGGTGAAAACTACAAAACTGAGCGAATTTATCAGAATATTTATAATTTTATTGATCAACACCTACTCTCTAAATTCTTTGAAGTGGAATCTCATTCTAAAGAGTGAAAATTGAGTAAAAAAGAGAGTGACTTTTCAATTTTCAATCTTTAAGAGTAAGAATTCATTTTTCCGAGTAACAGTTTATTCTGCAAGCTTTAAAGAGTAGTGATTTGTTTACTTTTAAAATTTTCAAGCTGCGTGATGTACAATCGAACCGATCACTCGAGTCTATAAAATTCTAGATCACAACTGTAGGTGTTGCCCGAGGGAAAATAGAACTTTCTTTTTTTAATTTTTAACGTAATAATCTTTCTATTCTTATCCAGGATGAAACTCTCGATTAAAATCACAATTGCCTTGGCGACAACTTAAATCGATAGGAAGTACCGTGATAGCACGTGGCATTGTATAACACATGAGAGTTCTCTCATATAAAAGCCATCGATTTTAATTAATTGTTCAACTTGATCTCTCTATTTTTTTTTCTAAAAAAAATTATCTCGATTTCGACTCGATTACGACGAGCGCGTCAATTCATTAATTAATTATTGCGGCTTGCACAATCTTTCTGGGTCGTACTTGTCAGCTCGTACGTTCGTACATTGTTTACAATTATCTCATATGTATGCTAATTAACTAAGATAGAATATCTGTCTTCTTCATTCACTTACAAGCACGATCGGAACCGACGTTCCGGTACTCGTTAAGCAAACGGGTGGAATACGCAAATAAGGAGATTATGCGATTTCGTGCATCGGAACGTCGGCCTCGATTACTCAAAATCCGAATTAATCTGCATCGAGCGTAATTTTATTTTCAACATCTTACAGCGTTCTGAAGATATCTAGAACAGAATTAGAATCAAGGGTGTGTATTCTACGCATGGATCATTGGCAATCGGCCGGGCCGTTCGAAATTCTTCGATCTATGAATCGCGAGCCAAGATAAATCCGTTCGGAAAACAATCCCACTTGACAGCGGGATCCGCAGTTGTGGTACGCAATTACACGAACGGCGGATCCTTCGGAAATAATTAATGACAGCCAAAATGCATCGATCAATTTCAAGCAAAACGAGCCTCTCGCGGCCGCGACTGTTGCCGCATCGCGCGCACGTTTAAAGAGCCAAACAACTCAATCATCCCTCTCAACGACGGTTTCGCCGGTTTCGGCCTCTCGTTTTGGCAGCGGGCCGATCCCCGAGAACTCATAAAGAAATATATACCTACGTACGAATTCTCTCGGCACGCTTCGCTCCCCAGCTGCCGCACGCTCGTACGGTGCGGCGCGCACAATTGGCTGAGAGATAGCGCTGACAAATTGACTCGAGATTAAGGGCGTTTCGGGGGCATGCACGGCAACCCCGGTCGGCGGAACAAAGTGAAACTGGGTCTGCGACCCCCTCCGACACTTTCGGTGTGCGTGCCCGTCCGTGTGCACCTGTGTGCGCACCTGTACCCTTCCCCGCGCGGGAACACCGGGTGCATCGGCCTACGGCACTACGGAAGAAAACTATTGATTTTCATTTACCCCGCGGAGTCGTGCCCCGCGTTTCACGAAGGCTGCGAGGAAAGAAGCACTCCCCCCTCCTCCCCCCCTCGGTCGCTTGGCACGGCCCGTTCGCCCTGCATTCGGAAACCCGACGGAAAGACAATGGCCCCGGGTCAGTGAGCCTGCGGTGCCATCCGGAAACCGAGACGAAAATCGAACGAGAAAGGGGAAAGAGAAACGAAATAAGCTTTCTAACAGGGCTTTCCCTTCCATGAACCTCGACATGTGTTCCGAGACTCGTACGCGGATGATTAATGCGTAACATGTGAGCACAATATTTAACGCTGCAGAGATACATCGATTAAAATTGATGAACGATTTAAGGATCTCTAAAATGTAATCTGTGTATCGTTCGATTAAGTCAATATTTGTAATTATTAAAGCTAACAACGGCAGTTGTAAAAAACCAATCGAGAGTAATCGCGTGCAAATGTCTCGCAGCGAAAGATTTCTAGTAAGATATTATTATTCGAAAAATTAAGGTTGGCGAAGGATCGATAATTTCACGAGAGAAAAACAAGCGAGACGCCACGCGGTTATTCCAGAGAGCGGAGTTTTCCCAGGATCTCAATTCCAGAAAAAAAACTTTGAGGAAAAAACTTTGCGAACAGAAGAAAGAGATTTACACGTGCTGCCCATCTTTCCAAATTTCATAAAGCTTGAAGAAATATATGGCTTTTACAACGAAATGAAAAAGTTGACCGGCTTATTGTCCAACTTCTTACTTAGTAAATATTAGACGTATCAAGAGAGAAAGAGAGAGAAGAGAAATAAAGAAAGTAATCGCCAGCACAAAAGGTAAAAGAGAAAATCTCTATGGAATTTAACTGATGTTTAAAAGGCCAAGAATCAGTTACGCTCATTGTTTTCTTTGAAACACACTCTTGACCATCACATTTTTTCACGTAGAGACCTGCAAGGTTTCCTAAGAAAAAAAAATTCTATTTTACAATGAAATTGGCTCGTGCCGCTTTCGCAATAGGATTCAATTAACTGGCCGCGATAGGAATTATCGCAAATGCATTCGTCCGCCGTGGTTAATCTGGAAACGAGATACCAGCGGCTGCCAGTCCCAGCACTGATCGTAATGTTAAGCACAGAAATATCCCGGTTACATGTATATTGAATGCACGACGATTGACAAAGTGGCTAATCAATAATTTCCACGCGTGCTTATCAGATGTACGAGGGAAACGGTAACGGCCGAATGCCCGTGTGATTTACAGGAAAATTATCTATTTTATACGTATAATTAAATATAATAGCCGTGAGAATTAATTATCTAAGAGTTACAATTTCCTCTAAGATCTTATCCATTTTCCTTATAATTTCTATTCTGCACAAATACATTCGCGCGTTGTATTCGTTTGCGATACAAATTCGCATGAAATTTGCGAGTCATTCCGGACTCGCGCGATCGCGACGAAAATTCAAGTTTACGTTTACGTATAGCGAAAATCTTTAAGCGGAGCGCAATTTTAAGAAACAAACATCAAAATATTTCTAATGTTTTCCTTACCATTCTGGAAGTAGTCCCACTCGTCCTTCGAGCCCATATTCGTGTCCGGTTTTTCTTGGGAGTCTACGGGAAATTGAAGACCACGAAATCGAGATCCAAGTAAAATCTGCACTCGCTCGTCTTGACTGCTTGCGCGTCGATTCGCGTCGATCGGCCGAACGAGCACTCGCGTTCCGTGGTCGCCGATTCGTCGAGGAAGCGTCGGGATCGCCTGGACGACCACGTTAGAATCCCGCAACGTTTTCCAGAATGACGAAGGGCCGACGCGATTCGCGGCCTCCGCAATTTTTCGACTTCGCGAAACCCGCGGGTTTCGCTAAGCTCAGAAACGCGAGAGAAAAACTGATTGAAGCCACACGAACGCGTCACCGTCGCCCGTCCCTTCCGGTATACTTTCCACGCGGTCGTCGAGTTTCTCTCTAGTCTTAGCTTTTTTCCTCCGCGATCGGGAAAGCGACCGGCAAGCTACGCGTCCTACTCCGACAGCAGCAATACCGGCCGGCGCGTCGGCATCGCTTTATATCGCGCGCGGTCACGTGACGCGTGGACGCGCCAGCCGCGCATGCGCCGGTAAATATTTACACGTGCGCGCCCACCACGCGTGCTCAATGCACGTGCATGCAGCGCGGCACATGTGACGCCGACTGACGCCGACGGATCGATGATCGATAAATAATAACTGCGCTGTCTTATTCATACATGCGAATATATACAATTTTTTTCTTACGATTCATTCCGTTGTTCAGTATTAAACAAATCTCTCTGTTCAATGTATTGGTACAAGGAATCTATTATTTTCCTGAACAACTCTACTACGTTAAAGTCGCTACGTTAATTTTATTTTTAACTTTACTCGGTAATTTCAATAAGATAAATTATTCTATTTTTAAAAGAAATATGTTGAGAAAGGCTACGAGCCAAAAATGATAGATATAATATATTTAATGTATACTAATAAAAGGTAATATAAAAGCGCTATATGAAGGTTACAGCGAAGTTTCGATCCCTATTGAGTCATTTTCGTTAAACATATGATACCAATAACTATAAACATAATCAGAATAATAAAAAAAATCAGGGTTATAAACTAAAAAACAATAAAAAAAGAAAAATAGAGACTTCAATTTGATGTAAGAAACGATGGCATTACTTCTCGAACCAAAAGTAGTGATGATTACTGTAAACAGTAAGTGTGATTTATCGTTGATATCGCCATTACAATTAGTTTTTGTTCTATTTTTTTGTATTGTTATTTTTAAATGAAAATTCGCGCGTATTCAATAATGTTTTAATAAAACACATGCGATTTTTTTTGCAATGCTATGTTTAAAAAAATGTATCTTTTAACAGTTTTTATCGCCGAATTAAAATAAAACACAGTACGTCTTGTTGCTTGTATCCATATCTGATGCTGTTGATTGAGAATCATTCCCTTGAAAGAAAGATTTATCTATCTCTCATCGCGTTTGCGATGAATAATCTAATCACTCGAGTGGCACACTCATCTCTTTATCACTCATAGATAACGTCGTTTGAGATTACGTCACGAAACATGTTGCAAGCTACAGCGTCATAATTACGTTTTTAGTGCGCTAATAAAGAGAATTCCAACTTGAATAAAAATTAATGATTGCTGAAGGATCTTGTTATTAAACATCGATATGCTCAATTGTTTGAGGGACGTCTCTTCAGATGTAAATTAATTTTGCTAGGTGTTTCTATTTTTATATACATGCGCCACGAAATGTCTAGATTGTATTCAACGGCAGCATTTTATCTTCTCGACTCAATCAATCCTTGAAACGCAGTGAATTGCGACGAATTCCTTTCAACATAAGACATTGTTGTGAAACTCAATTTTAAATACGTGAGAAACATGTAATAAAATAACAAAACAATAAATACAACAGTTAAAAGATATTCGAATTTTACAAACGCACTTACAATATTTCTAATTTTTTGTCAAAATTTAGAATATGTATATTACACACATATTATATATTATATAATTTATAATATTTTAAATATATTTTATTTTTATTATTATATATATATATATATATATTATATATATCCATATAATATGTAGGATATCATGATTTGTAATACACGAAAGATAAGAACGTAAACGCTAAAGATAGGACCGATAATATGTTCTAATCGTTATCCGTCTTTGAACAAAGATGTATATATATCAGTTTACTTACTCTATTACTTCCAACAGAATTCTCGTAAAGCTGGTTACGCTCTCTTGTCGTTCTTCTGTGGCAAGACGTAACCTTGTCTAAAACAATTAATGTGAATCGTACTTATTTTTTCGTATGCAAGTCAGCATACGAAGAAATAAATACATTTGCTAAACTACTGCATGTCAACACGAAATATTAACGCGTGGAACAAATAAAGAATCGTATCGTATCGCTGTCTTGAAAATCTTATATAATCATGGAAATTCATATTACATCACTTTTAATGTATTTCTTTGGAATCTAATCTACAAGATACCGAGTCACTTTTATGCATGGATTCCTCTTAACCATCTCGGTCTTTAATATCTTTACGAAAGCTATAAAGCTATTTTTCAAGCGCTAAATTTAAATTTCCCAAGTATAAAATGTATTATAATTTATTGTAATTTATAATTTTGTTTAAACTTAATCTAATTTTTTTTATATGATAATCATATAAGTATATATATATATATCGTATATGTTGTATAATAATTATACGAAAATATCAAAAATTACGTATATAACAGAAGATTAGAATAAAGTCGAAAATCAAAGCCATTAAACGCGAGTAAGTAAAATTAATTTTCGTCGCGTGACTGTAATTGCCTGACTGGTTGTTGTGGGATTCTCGGAGATGATATCTCCAATCACGACTCACTCACTCTTAAAGAGTAAGCGCAAAGACGAATCATGCAGTATCCTAAAATGGTTTTATTAACTCTTAACTTTACACGTGTTTCTTTGTCAGTATACTAGTCTCGGAGAGATATCTGTGTATATGTATATCATTAATTCGACATAACTTTTCCCATTGATTATCCGACGAGTGTACCATTACATGGTCCCAAGATAATCGCACGCGATCCATCTCGGGGCGCAGGTTCGGTCTGATACTTTGTATCTTCGTGGATTTTGGTTCTTCCATTTCCTCTCCCTCGAGATATGTCACTTAGCGAGAAACTTAGAAGATAAATATCGATGGCTTTGTTATTCAACGGAGAAACTCATTCGTACGAAAAATGTTCCGGCCTCGCAGTTCGCGAATATATCAACGCAAATATTTTCTGATATATATCGAAAGTTTTCGCAGCGAATAAAAATAATCTGAAAATTCCCGTCGATATGATATTTTTAGGTGTATATTATGTATATAATGTACAATTACGCTATTTCATTTCGAGCGACGCTTTAAAATATCTTCATGTCTCTCTTTCTCTCTCTTTAAACAAGAGGATTAAATTCGCATAAATTGCAGATCAGTCTAAAGCATAATTCGAAACGAAATAACATAAATGCGTGTATACGTATATAACTATGTATACAACACGTTCGTATAAGCGATGCGAGATAGTTCTTTTCTTTTCTTTGTAATGTAGTGTAATGGAACTTTTTCACGTCGTGTCCGTCCCACGTTAGCCCGATTTTCTTTCAGAAAGCGGCCGAAAGTCACAGTCGTAAATAGCAATTTGCCGTCCCCTCTTTTATTATACATGCAGTTATAAAATACTTTCGATCCATTTCTCACACAGGCCAGAAAAGTCGCCGCAAGCAAGTATGCTATATTTGTGAAGTTTCCCTTTCTTCTTCGACTCTCCTAGGAGAGTTCACCCACATGTTGTCTCTATATTATAAATATCGTACATGCCTATTTTTATACATTACCATCATTTTCACAGTAACGCAAGTTGCAGCGCTTAGAGGATACGCAACGATCAGAGCGATGATATGATTAGAAGCGTGATATGGACTTGTGCTTGTTTACCGCAGATCACAAACGAATGCTCCTTCCGTTTGTGACGCATCGCAAACTCCTGATTTATCATATCCATTCACTTTCAAATATCGCTACGTTACTTTTCCGCCGTTAGCCGCATTATTACTTTGTGGGGATCTCGCCTGAAATAATAAATAGGACTCCCAGCGTGTCCGTAGCAAAATGCAAATTTTGATTTAGCAAAGATCTGACATATGGACGTCCGTTTTTTTTTAACATCCTCTCCACGCGCGCAAATTTATATTTATTCTTCCAACGAGGATCGCGCACAAAGAAACATCACAATCCTAAAGATAATCCCACCTCGCAACAGCAAGTGGGATTGCGTTGCATTCAAGTCTTAGCGTAAAATTTAACACAGAAGATCTTTATTCGTACATTATAAAAATAATAAGAAAACATACTTACACATATTGGTTCACGATATGAAAGCAATCGCGTACGGGCGACAATCGCAATCTCTCCTATTTCTTTTATAGAATTCTGCGATAAACAAGACGAGAGCGATGAAGAGGGTATATCCGCGAAGGAAAGTCTTTGACACGCGACAATGGTCGATGATCCTTCTTTGTCTTTCGAGAGCACAAAGCACAAAACGGTCAAGACTATGCATTTTAGTTATACAAGCGAAAAAGCGCGTTTCTCCAAGGATTGCATAGATAAATCTGACCAGTTTTGATACATTCACGAAGGAAAATGAAGAATCCTTACGCGAATCGCACATCACATGGCTTCCTTTGCCATGCACTTAAATCCTCTACGTTATACAAAGACACGAATTAATTAGTCGTAATATTATATCGTGATAACTTGCATATAAGAAACATTCTCGTTATTATCTTACATACGTATTAATCGTCAGCATTCACACCAATATATAGGCGCGCCCGTGAACTCGTCGCTCCGCACGTCGTTCTCCGACGATGAACGGCGTGTAGAGCTCTTTGAAAATTCGGAACGCATATGAAATTTTTTTTTACTCGTTTCTCGTATTTCCTTTTCAAAAATATCAGGAAACTATCGAGGTATCAAAGAAACGATTGCGTACGTACCCGTACCATATCTCGCACTCTTTCGCCGCACTGAATAAAATGAGTATGTGCAAGTATGTATGTGTTTGCGTGCATCGCGTGTACGCTCGCACACAACACGACAGTTAAAAAATTACAAAAATCATTGTAAAGAAATGCGCCCTAAAGAGTGCGAGCCACGTTTCTTAGTGTTCTTTTTCGCAGTTACAAATATACCTTATTACTTTACCTCTTCCGCTCTTTTTTAAATAGTAATTATTTTTTGGCTTGGTAACTATGTAAAAATCTAAATTAAATAGTCCCGTCGCTGTGTAACGTGCGCATCACGTTTTCTTTTATTTTTATTTTCATCCTGAGTTAAGCCTTCGATGCCAACTCATTCGTACGCCTTCGTGAACAATTCGCGGATCTGAGATATAAAATAAAATATTACGGCTGTTAAGTCATAAAAATTGCAAAGCGTCGGATTGTGCGTGAAACAAACAGTGTGTCTCCTTCGTAGCAAAAAGTAAATGCTAAACAACTTGATTGGTCTGGCAGTATTTAAATTACAATGTCTAAATAACTGCAGACTGACGTCTATCGAACGGCAAATAGGTATTAATATATATATATATTTATATATATATTTATATTTGTATATATTACCTATCATTAGTTTTCTTATCTTAGATAAGTTATCTGCATGGCCTACTGTGCCAATGGAAGCATTTGCTGTCACTTTGCAATGGCATTGCATGTATCATAATCGTTCCTTTAAATGTCTCAAAAAACGTTTCAATTCTCTGATATTTTCTCCTTAACTAATAGCGATCGCCAAGCAAGCTAGTTTTATCCGTTCACGAGAGTGACATTTAATTCCGTTTCATTTATCTCGCTACGAATTATCCTAAATGGAGGGTTTAGAAAAGAAGCTAGAATATATGATATTATATATATAATAGATAATATTATATTTAATATAATATTATATTATTCTCGCTTGGCGACACACCATGCATTTGTCGTTCTGGCAGTGTTATACGTTGTAGGTGCGTAATATAATTATTTCGTTAAATCCGTCATTCTTGATACCTGGAGACTCTCTGTATACAGTAATTGCGATAAATCCGTAGAACCGTATTAATTATACGTACGACTGTTATTCACAATCGGATACCCTTATTGCTTAATAAATGGCACTGATTATTGAAATATTTATGAGTATCGTTGCTGTCTCGAATCTACAGAGTCGAATAAAGTACGTTTATTCCCTACCGCTTTCTCGGTTCTACAACGATCTAAACTAAATTCGCGTATCAAGTTCGGAGCAGTGGATCCTTCCCTACAATTGAATTCTTTACGAAAGGCAACACGTGATTTGTATTCCCATACTCCCTAGAAAATCTTTCCTTTTTCTTTCGCGTGAAATATAGATGATTGAGAGAGTGTATGTCGACCGAATATCGACTAAGGAATATTTTTTCTTTTTTTCGTTAAATCGATGGTGAGATGTGCCGTTGTTGATACATATATAAAATAAGTAAAAACGCGCGCAAATTCGGAGAATGTTCTCGCGGAAGAGTCTTCCATTCACGCTATGCAAAGCAGTATATTGTCTCATACCGGGTGAATGGAGAAGGGCTTTTGTTTAAACGTCGCTATAAACGTTCAGAGTCCCACGATCGTCGTCGTCGCCAATTCGAGATTGCTTTTTATAATTAATTTGGTTTTGCTTGTGTATCGGTGAGTCTCCGAGCATTGCTAGCATATATTTTCGCGTAGGCGAGTGTACCGTATTTTGTTAGGGAGGCACGTAGGGGGGTGGTTTCCTGTACGTTGGAGTAGGTTTGGGACGATTTTGTCGATTAGTGTCACGATTCGTGGCGAATGGCGGCGGCGGTTGGTACGGTTCCTCGGAGTTCTCCTTAGGCAACATCGGCACATCAGCGCCGTCCTCGGTTTTCTGATACTCGGGCGGTGGAAGAGGTGGCTTTTCTTCCTTCAGAATTACGGGTGACTTATTGCCTGAAATCACGCCAAGTGTCAGTGATAGACAGATATATTGCCAAACTAATATATTTCTATTAATATACTGTTAAATAATCGTTACCGGGATCCGGTTTCTCTTCCAGCTCGTCCTGGAAAATCACGGGAATTCCTTTGTTCCGGAAACTCTGCCGCTCGTCATCTTGTTCACTGACGCTCATCTTCCCACTACGTCTTCGCTTGTGTAACACGCATGCAATTATTCCCGCTAGAATGAGCATAGCGGCGATAATAATCGCTGGCAGAACAAACGTGAGAAGATAATCATCATGGAACGCGCCAACGGATGTCGAATCGTCCACTGGTGGCACGTGGCTATCCGGCGAGTGAACGCCCGTTAATTCACCAAGGCAGATTCCCATGGGAATCACCGTGATCTGCTTCACCGGAAATTTCAGACCCATAACGTCCAACACCTCGTCTGTTACGGAGCGTCGGTCATTATCGCTCTTCACAAGCACGGATCGCAGCCTGTTGACTTCGTCGTGGGCACAATATGACGTAGGTAGAGTTCTGTTGTGCCATGTGATGACGGTACTGCCGTTTGAGATATTATGCAGCAAGATAGCGCTCGTGTCTCTGTCTCCGTAGAGATCACGTAGTTTCTCGATAAAATTGCGCTTCTGAAGTGCAGAATGCGCAAAAGAATCGTAGGAAATATCTAGCGTCATCGAAAATTCTACCGTATGTGCCATGTGAGGTGCTGAATGAACGACGACAACCAATCCATCCGTGGCACTTGCACCTAGGAAATATTAATTTTTGATTATTCAATTGTTACAAATATGTTTCCGGTTTTAAAAAATAGAATATTCTTCTACCTTCTTTATCGACGACAACCAATTGATATTCCTTACGGCCAATGTCGGTAATCATTGGCACACCGTAAAATTCTTGATTTTTGCTGTCAAACTGCAGCCACTCGTAAGGTGGAATAGGTCTTCGGTCAATGGTTAAAAGTGACATTTTCATGTTTCGTGACGATCCATCTTCGGCATCAAAGAATGTATCCTTAAAAAATATAGATAATTATCTACATTGTTGACATTGATAAAAATACACATAATAAAAATGTCACATACTTCTGGCACTTTAAATACAAGCAATTGGCCAACTGTCGCGTTAACATGATCAACTTGATTCCTCGGTACCGGCGGGAAATTCATTTTCGGTTCTTCGGTAGAGACTTTTGGTATCTCGGGACGATTCATATTTTCGCATTGTCCAATACCTTGAAATACGACACGCTTTACCCTGATTTCTGGAGCGAGAACTGCTTTTAGAGAAGCTGATGGATCTCCATCACTGTCGATGAGTACCTGAAATACATACATATTATTTTTTAAATCTGTGTAATTTATTGTAAAAGAAAAAGATGATACAGCAATTCTGTGTTCTTACGCGCAATAATTTGTTTATAAGTTCTCTCGGACATTCGCTACTTCTTGGAAGACTATCATTAGTCCATATGAAAATGGCTTGTTCACGATCAGTATTGATATCGATGGAACGAACTGTGATATGCTGAGTGTCACTGTCTCCGTAAAGTTCAGCCAAGTTTCGGATTACCTATAATTGAAAGATAATTAAGGATCAACGAGAAACAAAAATAATTATCAGAATTTAGAAGATACAATAGTGTCAAGTTATAACTATTTATACGTATTATACATATATACATTTAATACACACCTCAAGTTCCCAATCGATATCTGTTGGAAATTCGATTCGTTTGTCGATTTTCAAGTAAATACTAAATTCGTGATTGACGCTACGACTCAGCTTATGTTGTTGAACATGAATATCGAGACTATCAGTAACATTAGCACCTTCTCTATCGATAGCAACCAGTTCATAATTCCATGTAGATATGTCATTCTCGAGAGGCCTGTTGATAGAAAATTTGTAGAATAAAACATGTTCTGCTTTATCAAAGAAATAAATATAAAAAACGTCACATGAACTTACAATCCATAGACTTCCTGGGTATGATGATTGAACTGAAGCCAGTGTGTTGTCTTGAGTGGTATACCTTGCCAGTACAAACTCAACTTTAGGTTCCTCGTGTCGCCGTCTTCAAAATCGATGAAGGTATCGGCCGGGATGACATAACTCAATGGTTTACCGGCAGTCACTGGTATCTTCTTTAATCTCCTATCGCGTCTCGGTGGGAAGTTGACTTGGCCATACTCGATACTCTCCGTGGTAATCCGTGGTATTGTCGTTGTTGTGGTGGTTGTAGGTGCCGCGGTGGTGGTAGTAGTCGTGGTCGTGGTTGTGGTTGTGGTCGTGCTAGTAGTGGACGGTGTTGTGCTCGACATCGTTGTGCGAAGATCCGACGTTGATGGCATCGTAGTCGTAGTTGTTTCATTCGTTACGATTACAGGTGTAATAGTAGAAGCGCTAACATTCGTTACGATTGTAGGTGAAAGAGTGGTCGTGGTGTTAACGTCCGTGACGATGAATGTTGGTACAGTAGTCGGTTCTTTCATGGAAGTCGTAGTTTGTTCCGACTAGGTGAGAAAAGATTGCATATCAAAATGCATGACAAATTACTACGTTGAGAAGAGTGGTGTAGTAATTCTATGTGAGAGAAATTTGCGTAATAACGGTAGAATACATATTTAAGCTGCTATTAACGCGCCGTTAATAACAGACGATTTTGATTAGGACGATAACAATTTGTCTCAGCGAAGCGACAAATCGACACGCTACAGCGCGAGGAAGTTGGTGTGTATAGGCGGCGTGAACTATTATACAAATGAGAGAAGCGCTAAAGCACGTAAGCATTACCTCTTCCGTCGTAACATTGGTAATACCGATGCTCTCCGTCTCGATTTTGTCGAAGACACTAGTCTGGGTGGCCGATGTGCTAAAAGGCGGCAAAGTGGTTACAGGAGGAGGAGTCGTAGTAATATCCGAAGGAATGGTTGGTAAAACGGTAACGGGTTCGGCGGGTTCCACGGGTTTCGTTTTCTCCGTCGACGATTCCTCGTCCGTGGTCTCCGATCGCGGAGATTCTATCGATGGGGCTACAGCGGTGGAGCTACTAGCTGTTGCTGTTATATCAGCCGATGTGACGGTCGTTGTGGTGCTACTAGTAGAAGTTACGGTCGTTGGCGTGGCTTGGGTGGTGGTTGTAGTTGTCGTCGTGGTGGTGGAGGTAGTTGTAGTTGTTGATGGTGATGATGTAGTAAGTTCAGTGGTTCTTGTCTGCGAAATCGTTAGTAGATGCGATGTATGGCACGAAATACGAGTGGTTAGTTACGTTTGAAGGGATCAAGAAGTTGTACAAGTAGAGAACCAAGTATCAGGCTTACGTCTGCGGAGAGATTTTCGCGACGCAATCTGTACAGCACACTTTAGAACGCACGTATTGCACGGACACGGAGTATACAGTTTGCGAAAACGAAACAGAGGCTAGCGATAAAATACACAATACCCAGTAGCTATTCTAAACTTTTAAAGCGCAACGATTTTCCCGCAAGCGGTATGGCAAATGGCGAATGAGGAGTGCAGAAATAGGAATCTTCTTAATGTCAAACCGTAGTAGAGCCATGGTCTATCTCGAATATAAACGTTGATCAAAGGGAATCAATCGCAGTGGTGTTTGATTCCACAAGACACTTACCGTAGTCGTAGTTTTATTATCCGATTCACTTTGACTCATTCTCGGTATTATCTCTTGTTCATCATCTTCGCTCTGAAATGAATAAAACGTATATGAATAAAAAATATTCGATCGTTGCGTTTATTGAACATCTCATGCGATTTTCATTAAAAATAAAATAATTGTCGTGATTGTGGCAAGTCACTCGATGACATTCACCTTCCAATCAATTGTCTCCTCCCCATGATGATGCCGGTGCGGATGTTTCATGTCTGGTATGAAAGTCGGCGGTACTCCGAAGTTATCATCGTTATCATCTTCCTCGTTCTCCTCGTCGTAATCACCATCGTAGTCGTCATCGTAACCGCCGTAATCGTCCGAATCGCCGTAATCGCCGGAGCCAGCTTCTCGTCTGTTTCTCAGGAAGGAGTTCAAGTCTGTCTTGACGCGCCACGACATCACAGGAAGCTGCAGAACTTCTGCTAGAGTACCGTCCTTCGCCTGCTCGCGTAATTGTTTCACCAACTCTGTTTGATGTTTCCATAAGTGACCGTCACAGCCAACCTACGAACGCGCATAGATGTATCCAGTTTTTTTCTCTTCGGAGAGATTTAAAAAAATGAGATATCGCAAAAACTGATAACAAAAAATTATGTAAAATATCGTGATTAAATATCATTATGCTTACACATATTAAATAACCGTTTAAAAAAATTAATTTCGAATCTCACCTGCCACTGAATGGTAGTCAAATGACTTTCTTTGTTCTTATGATGCCTAACGTTCCCGGGTCCGGTAAAGATAACGGAGGAATCCAGGACGGTGGCATCCTTGAAACTTTGGGAATGCATCGAGAATGCGCTCTGAAGAACGTAAAAATAAAAAAATCCTATAATATATATAGATTCTTAAAAGACACAGGAAATTCAACAGCCAGTTGAATAATTTTTTAATCACTTTTTTACAATAAGCACGATTTCTTTCAATCTCTGAAGTACGGATTATGTCTCAAAGGAACGCGAATTTAACGATTAATTAGGTAGAATTAATACCGTGTGCATTCCCAGAAATCCGGCGAGGTTTTCGATGGCATTCACCCTAATGGTAGGCGACAGTTGGTCCATCCGCGCATCCAGCAGAATCGTAAGGATCGTCTGGTCCTCTCCATCCTCGCAATGCGTCTGCAATTAGGATCGCGCTATTTCACATCAGTCGCCAACTTTCCGTTTATGTCTAACCAACATGCAAAATTTGAAAGATCGAGGTCGCCAATCGCGGTATATGCAACGAAGCGACGCGTTATGCACGCAGCAACGTCAATTGACGTCAATCAGTTAAAGTCCGCGACGAGTAATGTCTTTACGACATTTAAACGCAACGATGCGATTGCAATGGGTGATCGCCAGACGGATTCTGACGGATTTATATCACGATGGCTCGTGGTTCCACTATAAATTCATCAAACGCGGATTTTATCGCTCGCGACTAAATTACGAGTCGAAAAATATACAGCATCCGGAAAGTAGATATCTTTTCACTCATACTTCATTCAGAACAGTTTTTCAAACGTTATTTTATTTTGTTCTTTATCAGCGTCACGCAAACGACGCAGAAACGCTTTTCGCTGACGATTAAAACGTGCAACGTTCACCAAAAGTTCACTTCTTCGTCCACGCCTTTTTATCTTTAAGTTCTATTAATCATTAGTGAATGGAAGGCACGTACAGCGGGGACCTGTTGTTCGACTTGGATAAGAAACTTGAAACGATGCCAGCGATACGTTTTCGCAGCTAACGATCCTCTCGCCAGTTCGTTGTTCGCATTCTCGTTACGGTGAATTAACGTTTATCGATATAACTCACCCTGCCGTCCTTATGCTTGAGTTCCTCAAACTTCTCAGGTATAACTTGCACGACGAATTGATCCTTGGCGGTGTCATGGTGCTTGCCGACAGCCATGACGCTCAAGTGATAATTGCCAATGTCCTTCTTTGACGGCACGCCCAAGAGAGTGGAGACAGCGTCATCCCAGTGCATCCATTGCGGCAAACGATCGCGATCTGCGATCTCATGAACCTAATGCGTTTTTAGCGTGTAAAAACCATATTCTCCCGCTGCTGTTCCTCTCGAGAGGATAATTATTTGTGCTATCGTGCAAACTTTTGAATTGCCTTCGCATGAATGGAAGGAGCGTGTCCCGTTACCCGAATAATTTCGAGGACAAAGGGAAGACTAGGGCCATTCAACCTAAGAAGGATTTCCGGCGATGAGACCTGGTGATGCCAGGAGACGGCGGGGGGTAAATTGAATCGCAAATATGGATTCAACGAGAGATGTCGGCAGGGACTCGAGAGAGAAGAAAATGACAGATGTGAGGACAAGCAAATCAATAGCGTTCAAGCAGCGGCGGGCATCGCTGATACTTGACGGCGCTACGAGGCTCGATAAATACGAAAGAAGGACGTTCTCAAGTGGTCTAAATCCGACGCGACTTTTATCTCGGACGAACACTGAATGCAAGTATGGTGTATTTAAATAAGATTTTTTTCTACTCCTCGTACAAAAAAATCTTTCAATGAGATACAAACGTTCACTAACACAATCGATTAGCGCTAAACATGTAATAAAAGAATGCCGTATTCTCTAGTCAAACGTTAAAAGGGATTCTTTTTTTTTAGATTTGGTTTTTAATTTTCTGATTAATTCGTGGGTAAACTTAACTTGATAATAATGTAAAAATTGTATTTTTCCATGGTTAATCATTAAACTGATAATTTTGTGAGTAATTTTTGAAGTTATTATTACAAAACTATTATATAGTTTAGTAATTAATCATAACTATAGAAAATACAGTTGCTACATTATCATCAAGTTGAGTAAGTTTAAATCACAACTGGAAATTGAAAAACCAAGTTTTAAAGTTTCAGAATTGATACGAGAATCTTTTTGCGGGAAGCCCACTTTCGAGATTTAATTTAATTTAAAATTCGAGTAACGTAGGACGGATATTTTTCTCATCAGGGACTCGTATAGTGCAGAACGGGTAGAGAGATGGTCTTCAGGTCACGTTCGTGGTCGAAGAATAAGTCGCGTCGCCGAACTTACCTCATAAAAATCTACGCTTCCCGAAAAAGCTTGCCGCGGTATTTTCATCCTGAAGATGTGACCGACCGGGATGACGGAGTCCGGCACGCCCCATGCCCTTTCGACCCGAGAGGCATGCCTCCTGCCATCACGAGACGACGATCCGTGCTCGTAACGATCGGATCGACCGTGAGACGTATGATGATTTATCAGGACAGACCCGACGGGCACGTTGTCATTGTCGTTGTCCTCACCGACGTCGTCGAAGACCAGGTCGTCCTCTTGCAGACTGAGGCCCAATGACAGAGGCAGCAGGAGTAGGGCGCACGCGAGGATGTAAGGATGCTTCTTCATGTTTCGGGGGAGTTCTCAGTCACTGATACCATACCATGCTGCTACGCCTGCAACGAGTCAAGCCATGTTTATTCAGTTCGAGTCACGATCGCCGTGATAAACATCGAACGATGTCAGTGTCGTAATAATTAACGCGCGCGGTTAATTCCGATGTAAAATCCCGATTGCTGAAACGGGGACACACGCTCTGCTGAAACGAGATCATCACGAGTTGAACCTCCGATCCTTAAAATGTCGCGAGATCGAACGTAGCTTTCCATTCTTCGTCTCAAATTGAGATAAACGACGATCTCTCTTCGCCACATTGTTTGGCGCGTTAAAAGACGTACGGTATAATAAATCACGTCAATCATATCAACGTATAGGATATTCCAACAATAAAACAATTCGTCTGCATTGAGAAAAAAATACTTAAAAATTTGTGAGATATTATTCCACTAAAATAAATCCTTGTTCATTTAAAGAAGGCAAAATAAAAATTTTATTCTTAATGAATAAATCATCTATTTTACTTTTTTACAGTTAATTAAAAAAGTAAACTATATTTTATAGAAATATATATATATTCCGTCAACAAATATTTTTATAATAAATATCGAAGTCACAAGTACAATTTGCTTTTCAATATTTCAAATATTTCTTTCAGTGTGAATGATAATAGTTTTTTTCCCGAAAATTACAATTCTTTATCTGAAGATAATGTGAGGTTTAAAAGATCGATAATGAAATAAAATACAATCAAACGCGATGCGTTTGATTGAATAAAAAGGCGTATTATGTCGATCGATATTAACGCCGATAATCAGACATCAGCTGATAATTATTCGACACATCTGTTTAGGTTCGGCCCGAGTCTAATGGAACATTTTCGTAACCGGAGGAACAAGCATCGAATGGTGTCCAATGATAGCCAATAAACGCCTCGCCATTACTTTTTCATTTCCCTTTATCGCTCGTACCGTCGAGCTACCGTTTCATTAATCGGCGCGGCCGGACAATGAGAAGCCTGACAGTTAAGCCGTTCACCGCTGGATTCTCTCTCGCAACCGGTAAACCGTCGATAAAACCGAGAGAGATTCAGTTTTATCGAAACGCGACTCGTACCTCTCGCACACGTGTTTCGATCGCAAACGATCGATTCGTACTATTTCGGTAACATCTGTTGAAATTGTTCGGGGAAGCCGAATAATTCGGGATAAATGGAATGGCTCGAATAATGCCTCGGACGATTTTTTTCCTGGTCGGCGTCACCGCGTGACAAATCGAGCAAATTAATCGAAACGGGGACAATAGTGAGTTTACAGGGAATTCATCGTCAAGTTAGTTTAATCGCGCGGAAGTTATGCATATCGCGCGACATTTATCGTTCGATTTTCGAACTCTTCGATCGGCCGTGACAACGATAAGAAAAGTTCCCATTAAACGCCTCCGAGGTCGCAATAGCGAATCAGACAGCAAATGATATTTTTAGTTGCCGATAATGGAAATGAAACTTTAATACGATTGACTTACAACTGAGAGTGCGGAGTGCAGAAAGGTCGGAGAAACGACCGCGATCGTTCGCATCGATTTCAAGGACCGAGAACTGCGCGGCGGGTCTGTCAATCATGTATGTAAAAGTTTGGGTCGCGCATTAATCGCGCTGATGAAAACGAGGGCAACGCGATACGCTAAACTCTCGCCGGAACGAGACTGCGAAGACGGTCAACAGACCGCGAAGGTTATACAGTGTAGACAATTGAGTTTATGCCCGCATTTACAGGCGTTCGCACGGAATATATGAGATATAGCAGTGAGCTCATTACTCCTCGCTTATACCGCGATCCGACAGCTGCCTTAAATGAAAGTAGTGGAAGGCCGGCGCGGCGATGCGCGCATATATAGAAAACAGCTCCCTCCATGATTTTATAATAATTCTCGTGAAGAGTCTATCACGCGACTGAACTATGGATGCACAGAACTATGAGCGGCTATGAGTGCTCGCTCGTTTTACGTTGCGGCGCTGTCGACAAGTTATTTATTTAACGAGTCGACTTTCCTCGCATCGCGTGACACAAATATTGAATCCTGATATCACACGACGAGCCGTGATTTTTACAGGATGAACACACGGTCGACGCGTGCTGGCCGATCGTATAGGTAAGGTAGGTAGATGAGCGTGTCTGGTGACAAACGGTTTAAAAGTCCGCGGAAAATGCACGCGGAAGGGGATAGGAGCGTTTATCACAATAGGGATTGCAAAACGATCGCTCTCGTATGCGATCACCCTCGCGTCGCGAATCCCCACGTCGGACTTAATACGATTTCACGGTCGCAATATCGCGCAACGCGAGAGAACGAATATTTATCAAAGCTTAACGATCGAATATCGCGATTGTTCGAACGCGGGAAGTGTTTTGTTTGATTGTCCGGCGAACGTGATGTGATTTTCCTGCCTCTGGTGCCTCCAGAGGATTCCAGGAATATGCTATTTAGATAAAATATATGGTCGATAATAATATATGCGTTCTCCGATCGCGTTGTGTGCACATGAAAAATTTATGTTGCTCGAAAAAAAAAGGATAAAGAATGCAAGTACTCAAATATCACTGGAAATCTATTGGAAATGTCGTAGGTGCATGAAAACAGTTTTGTGCTGAAGTATCTAAAAATTTAGCAAGATACAGATCCGCAAATAATTCCGTTGGATTATCGAAATAATCACGTAGGACATTTAAACTGGTTTCTACTTACTAGAATGTCAAAACTTTGGCATTGCTCATCATGCTTGAGATTCCTGCGTAATTATTTCGATGGTCCAATAACATTATCTCAGATCTATACCAAACTAAATATTTAGGTACTCCAGCAAAATCATGGCTGCATTCAGCAAAAAAAGCAGCTTTGCACCCTGTTGTAAAATTTAATATATTATATTAAATTATATTACATTAATAATTGGTTTTATCTTATTTCATTATATATATATATATATATCATTAATATACATTAAATTAATATTGTATCAATATTAATTTAATATAATATTAATATACATTCATTAATAATTATATATATTATATTAATAATTCGCCTTATCCTTAATTCTTCATTGTATATGCAGTGTTTTCCATTAACAAAATAAAATTATCTAGATAATTATCTAGATGAAAAAATGACTTTATCTAACAATAAATTATTAAGAATATCGATTATCTTTGTCTTATCTTAGAGATAAAAGAAATGTTCTCTTTTTCAAATTAACTAAGATTGTAGAAGAGCATTGTAAAAAATATCTATATAACTTCTAGTAGTAGTAGTAGTGACGATTTTTTTCGTGATATAGATAAAAAAAACTGGGATTAGTACGACATTATCGGTCATAATTCAAAACAACATTGAAGTACTTCCATATTTAGAAGATAAATCTAAGAAATTAGATATTTTTAATTTGTATTCACATACGTTAAATTTTTTTTTAATATAACACATTATCGCCATCATCAGCACCAGTAGAGCGCCCTTTTTTAGTTGTGGAATAAATAAATAAATATTAATTCCACGTAGAAACCATTTGTCAGATGCGAAATGTTCAAAAAACTTTTATTCTTAAAAGTAAAGATTAATGAAAAAATAAATATATTGTTTGTACCTTAAATCGTTTTACTACCTAATAGTTAGTTAAAAATTATTATCTAGATAAAAGTTTTTTAAATTTCATCTTTTATCTAGATTGATGTAAAGTTAATCATCATCATCTTATCTAAGATACATTTTTGTATGATTTATCTTATCTATACCTAGATAATTCTTAATTATCTAAGCACAACACTGTGTATACATATGTATGGATCTAAATGTATAAAATTAACCACATTAAAGAATTGTACAATTTACAGTTACAAAGCTACTGTTTCTACTGAATGCAGTCATTCCTTCTATGAAACCGTTCGACGCATATTTTTCACACTTTGACATATCCTTTGACTCGCATCGTATAATCATTCGTCTATTCACGCGCGACGGAAAAGAGATTTTGCCGCGTGCTCGAGACCTTGTCTTATGCCGCACGGTATGCAGGGCGAAAATGCGTCGCTGCAGGTGCAACGTGCCGTCGTCGCCGCGAGCCGCGAGCCGCGACGCGAGACACGCGTGCGATGAATGCGAGAACAGTAAGACCGGGCCGATATATAGACGCCAGGGAGTCGAACGGAAGTGTATAAGGAACGTGGAAATCGATAGCTCCGTAATCCCGAGAAACGACGTGGCGCGGAGTACGGCGTATTCGGCGCCGCGGCTCATTGAGCACCGACCTAACACGTGTACCTTCGATTTGTTCGCAACTCAGTTTACCGCAAATCCCATGACACAAGATCTCCACCACGATATTTCTCCTGTCGTAATAAAAAGGCGTCATATCAATATATAGAAAGTATTGCATTAAATTTATTCATATATTATAATACCGCCGCCCGTTGAGTTCATTCATAAAATCGTCGCACGCATTTTATTTCTTTTCTTGAAAGCCGCTTACATAGGTCTTTCGAGTCAGTGACCTTAAACGGATTAATCGATGCTGTCCCACGCGAGCGTATCGCTCGACGATGCCCAGAGACGCGATACGAATTCCGCTTCGTCGTGAACGGGAAGAGGAGCGCCCCGTTCACCTTCGTATAAAGATTGAGAGACGGTGAGAGGTATGAAGAGGAACGTTCTCATCCAGATATAATAATACTATAATAATATTATTTATCGCGCGCGAGCTACTTCGTCGAATCCCGGCGCCAACATGCAAGAATAAACGAACCTGCAGTTGACTTTACGCTGATAGTTATTTGTGAAAGTTTAAACATCGTCGTCGGGGGGGTCTGCGTGCGTACGGAGAATGAAATTTTTAAAAGACGTTGGAGCGTCTCGTATGGATATCATCCGGTTCCCTCGCGATCTAAATTTAAAGCGACAACGCGATGCCGCGCGCGTAGAATTTCCTTTCTCGCGCCAGATTCTTCCGTATCTTCGGACAAATAAAGGCACACAAAAACAAAACATAAGGTAGTAAGATGTAACCAGTAGCAAATTTAAAATGTCTATTTGCTTACTTTTATATAGTTACTTTTATACAGTTACATTTCACTGTTTAAGTTTTTTGTACGCCATATAGTGGAAAAACAAATTACTAAATTAATAAGAAAGTGGTTTATAATTGAAAATTATTCAAAGAAAAGAAGTATAAAACCACGCGCAAGATGTATTATGTGATATTTAATAATATATTACAAGGTTATGATATAAATTCTTAGGTGTTTCGGCCAATATTTGGCCATCTTCAGTAAATAAAAAATACTCTCGCTTTCGGTATAAGAATTATATAAATAAAATTCCGCAGTCATATATAAATTAAATTAAAATTCACGCTCTTTGTCGCATAATTCGTGATCATCCTAACAGTGGTTGATAAGCACGTAGCATTGAATGTTCAATATGCCAAATATTGGCCGAAACGTCTAAGAATTTATATCATAATCTTGTAATATATTATTAAATATCACATAATACATTTTGCGCGTGGTTTTATGCTCCTTTTCTTTGAATAAATTACTAAATCTTAACACATATTTCTTTGAATAGTACTAAGCAAATATTTACCTACAATAAATCTATATTTATTCAATAAAAAGAATAATAGTTAACCCTTACCGTACTAATATGGGTGACCGAGCGATTCCTGTTCGTGCAAGTTTCTTTGAGTCTTTCGGTAATTATAAATTATACTACATTTTATTATTTTCCAAAATAAAGAGTCAATATTTATTCTAGAAAGTTGAAAGTACGTTGGTGAATTTTTAGAGATTTTTTAAATTATTTTGAAGAGGTGAAAAAGCGAAGAGATTTGAAGTGACCCTTGATGGTATGGATGAGGCACCAAATTATAGATGGTATGGTAAGGGTTAAATCAAATTAATGATCTCTGTATCAAATAAGCATTGTTTACATTTAGTAAATATTTACTTAGAACTATTCAAATGTTTATTAAAATTTTATCAGTGCAGTCTTTCAATCAAAGAAAAAAATCAAAGAGCGGTGAATGATGAAAAAAATCTGACGTTGTGTGTATATAGATAGATTCAGTTGCAGGTCTTCAAGAACGATTCCAAGTGCTAGAAAAAGAAATGACGAGCACAGTAATCGCTGTGCACAAGGAATAATAGTATGCGAGAGAGCGCATTGATACGCTCGGGACGACTCTAATTATAGATATCGTATCACTAGCGCATTTATCCTCGTTAGCAACGCTCTGTTGCGTAACGTAACATCGTTATGCACGTGATTCACGCTCACGGACAAGTCAACCGCGGCAGTCGGTCAATAATATCAATCGTCGTCTCCATCACATCGTCTGTCGCATGTAACGTATTTTTCCCTGCCCAGAAAACTCCCGCCGCGAAATGATAACTTTGACCATTTCGGGAGAGTGTGATGCCTGCCTAACGAGTTTCGGCCTGCCTCGAGTGTCGTCGCGATAACCGCTTTTCGTGGCTCGTGTACACAGGGGCCAACGTTTACATAGTCTTTATTCTTCCAGATGCTGTTGCGGCAGTCTTGGAAACACAGGCGAAGACGTTAACCCTCTTTTTACTCGATGTTGAAAGCAGCATCCTGTTTTAGCGTTAATCACGTGGCAAGCCTTCTACACGGAGAAAAAGTAATACGTGCTAGAATTCTAGTAAATTTTATGAAATTGGCAAGTCCATATACAAGGACAAAAGTGTCCGGTTATGTAAAATATACTTTACTTTTCTGGTAAATAAGCTATCGTCGTTTAGTCACTGTAAAGTATTTTTTACCGCATAGTAAAATAAATTTCGTCTTGTTCGTGCTTGTACAGTCTTGAGTATAATATCATTTACTTTAATGTGATGTAACTTGAATGGATTTACACTCTAAATTCCTTACACTTTAAATCTTACTCCAAGAAAATGAAAATACAACCACTCTTGAAAAAAAAGTGAAAATATTTCACTTCTTGAAAAAGAGAGACAATTTTCACTCTTTTTAGAGTGAATTTTCGTTTCAAAGGAGTGAAATTTCACTCGAAAAAAGTGAGATTTCATTCTAAAAAGTGTGAAGATGGTCACTTTTTTTTTTCAAGAAGTGAAATATTTTCACTTATTTTCAAGGGTGATTACATTTTCACTCTCTTGGAGATTTCACTGCAAGAAATTTATACTATAATCGTAATTAATTTTTTTACAGTATTTTTTACACTCAGACAAGTACAGTTTGTCATAAGTTCGGCATTATTTAAAAATAGCGAGGATATGTTTATTAGTCTCTCTCTCTCTCTCTCTCGCAAAGCAAAAATTAATCGATTAATTTTTCTCCATGTAGCAGCAACATCGCGCGATAAGCGACGCGGATAACAAGCTCCGCGAGCGATATATTTTATTCAACCGGAAATGAAACAAATTGTATAACAATCCAAACACATTCAGTCTACTGATATATTAGATATTATATGGATTACTGATTGTTTAATACATATCAGTTTACTCAATCACAATTCGGATGGATTAATAAATGAACGTGTTTGAAAACAGTAACAACACGTGCAATACAACGACCGCGCAGAATCACCACCGCGATTTCCGCTCTTGTGCTAATTCAGCGCGAATATGCGCGGCTTCGCGACAAATATTTGCGTGCGCAGCGCGAATAAGGCGCGTCGGAGCTCGTATCGCGGCGGCGACGATCTTGGCAAAGGGAAGTAACGCGATACGTCGCTTACTTACTCGGTCTCTCTGCGTGTAAACTACCATATACCGAGAAGGATCTTAATTACACCGAGCGCTACAATTATGCACGGCGACAGTGACCATGAAAATTTATGAGGTGAATTATTGGCGGATCCAGAAACTTTTATCAAGGAGGAAAGCCATTGGCGAGTTGCGAGCGAAATTTTGTTTAAGGTCAAATATGAAATGATAAAATATTCAATTATTATTTAAATTATTACGTTGAAAGAGTATTTTTTTTTATGTGTAACTCATAAAACATTTTATTTAGAATTATATTAGCATAAAAAAAAAATAATATAATGGAATCTATTTTTTTTTATTTAGGAGTTTCTTAAATTAAAAATATTATATAACATGTTAAATTAAAAATATATTATATAACATTTTGTTATAAGTATTTTTTAAAAAGTAAACTTTGCCAGTGAATCAAATAATTGAGAATGTTCGATCGCGACTTTTAATGGGAGAACGATACTGTAAAAACTACGAGTTGTTAAAGTGTATTTTATAGAGACTTTAATGTCTCAAAGTCTCGCTAGTCATGTGCGAATTCTGTCTCGAACCGACCTACGGCACTCTCGAGTTCTTCGAATAGAATGACAAGGAGGTTGAACTCTCACAGAGACGCGGAAACTTGAGCTAAACAAAATATTCCGTACAGTATCAAGAGAGAAAATGGCTTTGGCAAAAGTTAGCGACTCACGTCCTGGCGAAAAGAGAACAAAGTGGGAAAACCGTTGAGCTTCTGAAATAAAAGAAAGTTATGCCGGACTTTCAGTCGATTTCTTGGCCGTTTAAGCTGCAAGGGATTAATATCTTATAAAATATTTTAGAAGTAATATGCGCGAACGAAGTATTCATGCCATTAAATTACCAGAACGAAGAATTGACGCGGCGTTCGTTACGCAAAGAGTGCGACAAAATATTTCAGATCGAATTAATTTACTTCGGGCACGGAACATTCTGGGTTAACGAAAAATTATTAATGTACGTCCCTCCGTCAGGAGCGACGGATGAATTAAATCATAAAGTGGATTTAATAAAGCTCGACCATGCTTAGCTTGTTTTCATAAACACTCAGGAATTAACTCCTTGTCCCACGGGATAAGGTAAAACCATTCTGCACTCTCGGTCCGCTTAATGTAAAATACGACGAGACGCACCGGTGTCCAGTGTTGAACAATGGTGGCACTCCACAGGAGAACAGCTAAAAATTCTTATAATTGTATTACTAGATTACATGGAACGATTTTGCTGAAGTATTTATACCAAAGGAAAGATTTAATTAAAGTATCTATTTTTAAATTTAGGTATAAATACAGATTTGAAAATAATTTTATTGGATCGTCAGAATAATTATGTACTTAAGAGGCTTAAGATAGTTACTAGAATGTCAAAACTTTTTGCAGCATTGCTCATCATGCTTGAGATCTTTTCGTAATTTCGATTCAATTAAATTATCTTCAGATCAAATTACTTTCGGTTCGATAAAATTATTTTCAGATCTATCTATCCAGTTTGTAGATACTTCGAAATCGGTCTTTCCATGTAAAAATGTAACTAGATACCAATCTAAAAATAATTTGTTAGATTATTAAAATATAAGGCACTCAAGCTGGTTCCAGAATGATTACTATATTAACCTTTTTCTAGCACTGCTTATCGTGTTAAATTTTCTACACAATTATATTTTGATAATTTAACAAAATTATTTTAAGAATTGTATCTATGTGAATTTTCAGATACTTTGACAAAATCATTTTTTCCATACATGTATAAGTTCCACATACGTGAAACGTAATTATATACGGAGCAAAGATTCTGAGTTGACAGAATTATTTAGTTTATCGTTTTTTTTTATTTTAGAATTATCACGAATGAATCAGAGCGATATATTAATATTACGAAATTAAATAAAATATAATCAACGTTATCGATTTATATATTATATATATAAAACGAACGGATGGTATTATCGATTTGAGAAAATTGGTAGAAAGGAATAATATACGTTGTCGTTACAACTTCTCGCAACGTTTGCCAAATCTTGGCAGATATCTTAAGACTATTTTAGGCGTGCCGGTATAAAAGTTTCCTCGGCCCGGATTAAAGCTCCGTTAATAAAGCAATCGCGTGTTATCGCGTAATAGCGGAACGACGGCTTGTATCGGACGACCTGTGTGCGCGCGGACATCCTGCGTTCAAGACCTGACTAAATTCGGCACGCCGGCCGCCTCTGCATGGCATAATAATAAATTAATAACGTACCACCTCGCGTTGTGCACCACCTCCTTTTATGCCTCGGTAAAGTCCGTTACACGTAAAACGAAAATTCATTACGCTCTTTATTGTGCGCGGTTACGGCGGCAGGCAACAATCAAATTACAGCCACGCTTCGGAACGAGTGAATCGCAGCGTTCAAATATTGTACCGGAAACAATAAAATATACATAGGTATATTTATATTACATGCGGAGAACGCTCACTATTTTTTACTCCTCTTTGAATTTCTCGATTGTTGTGATGAACGCGATGAATAGAGCTTCGAATAGAAAAACAGATTTCGGACAAACGGTCTTTGTGTTAACGTGGCGTGCGTAACGAGAATAATAGACAAACGATAAAGATTCGTTTTATGTAAAAAAAAAAAAAAAAAACCTATCTCTCTCGAGTGGCTCTTGCGAGAGCCCTCTCTAGACATCGACGTCGCATCGTGAAGAAGACGAGCTCTTTTATGGAGGGGATATTGGACTGGTTTCCAATATGTAGGGCGAAAATATTATACTTTCCGGATGCTGGACGAAATGAAAATCGAGCCCCCCCGAACATCGATGAATTTCTCAGCAGCATCATACCCGCCAGTCGCTATGCAAACGTTGATGTAGTAAGTCGGGGAGGCGTCGAGGAAAAGGTTGGTCCTTTTATATCTTCCCAACATGGTTGGTCGTGAACTCGGATATTGACAGACTGCATTTGCATATATTCGCGGGAATCGAGGTTCCCGAGAGAGCACTCCGCGAGGGCAGATGCGAGCGAAACAGGAAAGAGAAGGAGGAACGGAGAAGAGAAACCGAATGGACGTGACAAATGTGGAGGTCTGGAGAGAATTTTCTATTTCCGGAATAATTTTTAATCCCTTGGATAAGACTCTCTGCATAAATTAAAAGAATGTTTGCGAGCGTAGAGAACGGGTGGTTTTTGGACATCTCTGAATATCTAGTTGAATATTTTTTTCTTGATAAAACAACGCAAATGTTTTGTTCGCTATTAATGTAAAAGAGAATAAGATAATGCAGCTTAGCATTAATTTGTAAATACAACAGTTATTGATCGTATCAGTAAGTCGCGCGCGCGCGCAGGATCAGAATTTTTAATTATTCCGATAAAAACTGTTCTCTAGTCTAGTTTCTTGTAAATCAAACGAGATTATTTTCAAATTTGCAGAAACTGGACTCAATATGTATAGCATAGTTCTAACGATTTCAAAAATCTCGCATTGTAACTTCGCGATCAAGCAAAGCAGAAAACAACCCATGTAAAATACGCCCGATGTAAAATACGATATTCCATCAAATTCACAAGTTACCAACTCTGACGATAAGCCTGGCGGATCATCACCGTACGTGAAATATCATGATAATCCCGCGTAACCCGAAACGAAGTAAATCAGACATTAACCGGAGTTGGAGTTAAGGTACTTTAGACGTTATCTCGTTCGCGTTGTAGTCGATAAAAGTCGCAATAATTTTTGATAGATGCCACGGAAGTTTTGTCGAAGCCGCGAAAAGAAAAAAGAAGAGTCGAAACCGGTATTCGGTCCCTAAAATACGATCCGAAGGTTCAGACGTGTACCTTCGTGTGCGAATTGAACGGAAGACGACAAGGAGGGGAATCGACAATGTCCGGACATATCGCTGGATAAACGTACAACCATCCCTTCGGTACTCACCGTTATTGCGAGATATTGTGCAGTTTGGCCACGTGCTCGTTGCACCGGGACGGTGGAGACAAAAAGAGGATCGCTCGCCTGGACAAATTTCCTGCTGGCCGCACACGAACGGTACAGCGGTAAATGTCACGGGCTTTATTTCTATGCTGGAGGGCATAGAGAGAGAAATATTTGCTTTGCGCGAGTTACCCCATACGACTCGCCGATTGAAGAGCGCGATAACTGAGACTCGACGAGCTCGAAGCGAACGTGCGGCGAATCGCAACAAACGACCGTGTAAATTGTAATTAACCCGCGAAGATTAATAGACGGATACGTTTTATTTAACGGCTTAATCCTCTTCCGTATACGCGAGTCTCCGTCGCGTCGTCGTGATTCATAAACCAATAAACGGTCGGTGTAACCGTCGCTTAGCGCGGCTCTCTTACATGCCCGTTGCACAATCTGTATTTGTTTAATATCCGTCGTAGTTAATCATATTTCCGAGGACTTTCGCCCGAGCAAGTCTCCCGCTGATTCATCGCGAAGAGACATGCTCTCGCGAGGTAGTCCTCCTCTCCGAGCATGTGCCTTCGAGACCTGGATGTCGTTCCCTGAATGTCGAGGGTGTTTGTCATTGTCCTCGAAACACGTTGAACTTCTTCCTGGTAAATTTGATTTTTTACGGTTCGCTCATTTTTAACTTTTAAGGAGATAGATGAGGTCATAGCGCACCTCAAGTATAGTTATATAGTTTTCTTTTCATTTTCATTTGGAAAAGAAAATAAAAAGTACCGCTCCGTTCATTATTTTTATATTTCTTTATTTCGTAATTAACTAATGTAAATTTAACTATAATATGATATATTAATAAAACATTTTATTTATTAATATATTAATAATCTTTGAACCACTTATCTACTTAAAAGTTATTTCTCCATCGATAACGTTGGACTTTAAAGACCCAATTGATTATCTTAATTCTGGTACATTACTTAATTAACTTAATTAATAATTTTTTATGCTTATTAGCAAAAAATCAGTAAAATATAATCCAACTTCTATAACAGCAAGAACTCATTGTCGAAACTTTCGCAAGTATTATATGTAAGATTTTTCGTTCGGATCTTTACAATCTGAAACAATATAAAAATCTGCACTAAAGTTCGAAGACTAAGGGTGCAAATGAAGGGTGAAAATTTCGCATTGCTGAGAATTAAGCTACAAGTGCATGCCCCATAAATGCGTCGTCGCTCGTTTCTCACGCGACTCGCCGTCGTCGTAGCCTTCAGAGATTTTCAACCTCTAGTTGAGAGACCTCCAGGTCGCGAAGGTTCGACCGCGCTGTGATAACAACGGCGATGTGAACTTTGTGAATAGGGGCATTGTGGGAGGCGCGGCCATCGTTCCTCAACACGTTTTATGTCTTACGTCGACTCAACTGAAGTTACGTTTACGAGAAAAACACGGTGTGTCTGGTCCTTACCAATGGTTCATCCGTTTATTCCTTTTCGTACCTTCGGGGCCTTCGATCCGCCTTCCTTGCGCTCTCGCTCCTCGGCCTTTCCGCCCTTTTACCACCCTCGCATTTCTTTCGCTCGCGTTTCATTCGGTACTTAGTGCCAGACTTTCTTTACCCGCCGCAATTTCCACCGTTATATTTCTTTCGCTCCGTCTTTGCCGTTTCTCGTATTTTTCGCGATATACTTTCTCGCACGATATATATAGTATATTAAAATCATTACGTTTCGTCGGCGCCAACTGTTGGTTTAGTTTGCGTTGACATCAAATCGTGCGGTGCGCTCGATAACCTCGGGAGAATGGCTTAACAATTATCGCTGGATGTCAAATAATTTGCACGAGTTACGATCATTCATTATCACGGGACGAAGATTGAGCGGTGATTAGCCGTAAAAGCAAATGGTGCGTGAGCTAAATTGGACAGCTCGATAAAACGGGACTTCCGTTTTGTCGCTTGGACTAAATCTGTGACATGATGTCACTCATTGTTTAGTGAGCGGACGATTAGTATTCGCTGCGAATTGTTAGAGAGAATGTAAGCTGGAGTTGCTGTTGAAGAGCGCTCATGCAAATGTACTGGTCGCATCGATCGACGTGAAAATGTTGAAAAACTCCAAACGTCAATGAAAAAAAGGAAGAAAAAAAAAGAAAAAAAGGACGAGCACTCGTCGATGCCGTAAAACGAAATTAATGTCGCTATTGACGTTTGCGTTTGAATACCCGTTTGTCGAGCGGCGCCGGTTGTGTGGGACGATTTATTTACCGTGTCGTTATTAAGTTACGCGACATACAAACGCGCGGGATGTCGCTCAACAGGACGCCGCCGCGCCGTCTGGATAGTTTTCGTTCGAAAAGTCCCAATAAACCCGACGGTTTATCGACGGACATCACGAAACGCGCAATCACGTATCGTTGCACCTTCCTTTCCCGTTTTATGCACCGCGTTAATTACCAGCGAACGAATGCCGGCGTGAATTAGCACCTGGCAATCGTATACGCGCACACGACGTTATTAATTCCCGTATTTCCCGCGTCTCTTCCTAATAAGTGCCATTATCGTCATAGTCATTCTCGTCGTCGTCGTCGTCGTCGTCGTCGTTATCGTTCCCCGTCTGCGTCGCTTGATACGAATGGCACGTATAACCACTCCGTATGCTTTGGCAAACGGAGCCTCCTCTCGCCCGGTGAGCGTCGTGTAATTAACGTAATTACTGCGGGCCATAATTACCGTTCAATCGGCCGGCACTCCGCGGACAAAACAGCCGTAGTGTTTCTTCTCGGAATCACGGGCCCGGCATGATCGGCGGCACATGTAAGTCGCGAGATACAAACTCGATTTCCTCGGAGGCCGCGCAGGCAGCCGGCTTAATGCAGGTCGCCGACAAAAAACTTGACGGAGGGATGGGCCCGAGGTCCGACATGTGTTACGTGCTAATGCGCTGCTTTCACGAACAACTCGACTCGAGATCTTATGCATCGGGAAGAGCGAGGAAACGGAAGAAAAAGAAAATGAAGCAGACCCGCCCAATCGTTTCGCACTTTCGCAGAAAAGAGCTCGGCCTTCGCGCTCCCGCGAATTTTTCATGTCCCATATTAGTATTCTCATTGCGACTAATAGAATAATGATGCCGGCAGACGCGAGATCCCAACTAAATAAACCGTCGCGTCGGCCAATTTCGTAATCCGCAAATAGAACATTCAGCGGATACGCCGAATGGCATTGAATACTTCTCTGTGTGTGTGTATTATGTGGGAAACTCTGTGAGGGACAAGGCCTATTTGAGGAGGCTGAGTTGCTCCCTCGACATACGGGACCTTGTCCTTTTCTCCATCTCGAAGGATTATCCAGACCTAAGGGCATCGGATGTCCCTTCCCATTTGTCGACCTTTTATGTCTCGTCAATGATTCCTCTTTTCTGTACCTCCATGCGGGCCCAACCGCAATATTCCTCTCATCACGGCTGCGCGTACGGAGAGATTCACATAATACGTAATCTCATTTGCGTCGCAAGACCCGAGTGATCCTACAGGATCAATTCATTACCGTAGCTGCCATGATTTGCCGAGGGTACCTCGACGATGACATATTTAATGTTATCTCCCTTCCAACTATCTGCGACGGTTTATACTGTCGCAAATTACGCACGTCACGAAATATAAAAAGATAGGTAATTTAAAATATATATATAATACGTATAATAACGCTCTTTAATACAAAATTTACAATATCTCTCCAAAGTTGCGCGGTACTCGGCAGATGAAAGTTATATTTGCGGATCTAATATTTATTTAACGAGAGAGCAAGAGGGAAAAATGTAACGCACTACACTGTACAAGTGCAGCAAGCATACCAATTATAACGTTTGCAAGCAGCAACGAAGCGCCCGTGCGCAGTTTGCATGGAATGTATTACGGTATAATGCCGTTGGCCCGGCAATAGGCTTAATCAAGAGTAATAAAGAGGCGTACCGTCCACCTATTAATAAAGTAAGCACATCTCGTGGCGTGTGCCGCCAAGCACGATAATGCGATAATGCAAATATTCCAGTTGTCTTACTTTCGCGTTTAAACAATACCTTCTCTCTACGATTTTCCTTTAATCACTATTATTAGTCGCCTCATCTAAAACGCAGTTATACGCTGCACAGTCGCGCGCTTTGTGTTAGCGTTGCAGACTCGCTAATTTTTTGCGCGCGTAATACCATAACGAGGTTGCGTAAAATTGTCACTCCCGCGTTAATTCGGTCTGCCGTTGAAATTAAGGTAGAAAAGCCTAGACCAATTTTTATGCTCAAATTTTAACTGATTAATTTTAATTTATCCGATTTCTCTCTCTTTTTTTTCTATTTCTTTCAGCCGCCACAACGAGGTATTTCGATAATTCCGTCACGATCGCAGCCTACGGGGAAATTTCTTCGGCACGATGGCTCTCACATACACCATCGCCCATCGTGATTCATCCTTTGCTCATCCTGTGCTCGCGCGTCTGTCTCCTCCTTCGTCTCTCTGAGAGAGTGAGAGAGAGAGAGACTGCTTACCTTCCTCAGATGCATAGCTGCGGTTGTTTTTATCGCCATAAGCGATGACCTCATGTATGCAACGTCCCTGTCCCGCCACGGTTAGCCAAAGAGGAACGACGTGAGCGCAGCCGGTTTGCATCAACCCCCGAAAATAAATTCGCTCCCGGGCTTGTGCGAAACGATGCGCACGTATAGCGCATCGCTAAAAGCATTGGCGCGCCCAAGATGCGATGGCCGACCGTTCCCTCTCGTCCCCCTCATGTTGTCGTCGTCGTGCATCGTCAAGCTATGCCAAAATTGACGGCGAACGCTGTCGCCGATCGTTCGCCGAGTCTCACGATGATCTTGTGACCTCATTCCCGCGCATGCAAAAGTGCGTGTGACAACATCGTTGACGTCATCGCCCATTACTGTAAGTATTTCGGTAAACTTTTCATTGCTCGTATAATGGCTCTCGTAACGACACTCTCTCGTGTTTCGCTCGGGTTTTTTATGGAGTCGAACTTTCTGGCGCCGAAATACGCAGGTATCCGTGAATACCCGAGACCCGTCTACAAGATCCGACCGACCAGTTGTTGTAAGCGGTACGGAAAAGAGAGATCGCGAGATAAGAACGGTTGTGAACGCATGTATGCGAGCGAGGAGAAACGCGGGGAGAGAGGTAAAAGTGGGACGATCGTCGTGCATGTTTCAGAAACAGTACCATATTTGATGCGAGAATCGCTCGGGGGAATTCATGGACGGAGGAAACCGGTGAAATTTTCACGAAAGCCGCGGAACCGATCGAACGGTAACCACTGTCGCTGCTGATGTTCAACGTTCCCTGTTGTGAGCAGCGTATCATTGTCCGTTGAATTATCTAAAAGGCGAGAGAGTTCCGATATCATCGAATCTACTTTGCTATTCGAGATACTTTAGAAAAACGTCGGGATATATTATTATATTTATTTCCGTCCAAGCGTAACGAATGACACTGCCGTGTCGCTTTTAGAAAAGTAGATCTTGCTCCCAAAACAGAGGAAAGGTACTACTATTTTGAAAGTTCACATTTTGCAGCAAACATTTTGCAGAGCAAAGTGTCACCGCGACGAGAAGCCTCGTGAAATTTATAAACTTTGACAATGAGAAATTGCGAGCGGTACAACGAAAAGAAAAATATTAGAGTGCAGTCACATTTTCCTCGAGCCAACTCGTCACCTCTCTTTCTCTCTACCGCTGCTTTCACGATATGAAATTGAGAAGCGTGATGGCGGGCGTAAACTATAGGTTGCACGATGCAGGAATCACGTTACAGAAGCCATTGCCCTAGCTTGACCGTGGAAAAATCGACGTGCACCGCTTATTTATCGCGATGATATCCAGAGAATAAATTTGGATTTGATAGTTTGTTTCGAAATAAACATTCAGCGGTTTCCAAAAATTCATTCCACGCTTCTCTGAATTCGAGGTGTAAATCTACTTTTTAACTAAATATCAAATCTCACGAAATACATTTTTTTTAACGGATTTACGAGAACTTTAACGTTGTGAACTTTCATAACATTTCAAACTGATTTAATTCGATATATGAATCGATATCACCAGCCGAGGGGGCGTAACGTTGCAGAAATTCAATAAATGCGCGAGGCATCAAGCCGAATCGTTTTAACCGACGATATTTAATCACCGGCGGTGAACCGAGAGGCAAGTTTACGCACTAACAAACCTACCGAGCGTTGAATCTACCCGGGGTTGAATCAGCCGTTCCGTATTTTCCGACGTGCAACCCCCATCGACCGGTGATTCCGAAACATGGAACCTTTGTTTCGCCGTGGCATTTCGCGTGCGTGCATACAAGCAATCGACGTGAAAGCGCCGGAAAAATTTCAGCCCGATTCAATGCATACCCTATTAACGATTTCTTTGTACTCGTGCAAGCGCGTAGGTAAAACGCACGTGGGTGAAATATTGGCGTGAGGCGTTGGTGGACAAGCGTAAAACATAAACGCTTGTATAAAATGAATGTACGGAGTGAGAGGGAAACGGGGAAAACCAATAGACTTTGTTAGGACGATTATTGATGTCTGTCAAATAGAATATAAGAACAAAAAAAATGTAAAACAAAATTGATACTTTGAAGATGGTCGACTCGACATTACCGTAATTAACGCAATAACGTTTGATACATTATCGAGCCCAATTTACCTTTCGCCTTTCTCATCAACCTACACGTGAAGATAACTTGGCGAGAAATGATGATAAAGAGAAGGCAATTTCCACCTTCATCGGCAGCGGAATGTATATCAGCCGCGCTGTCGGTTACTGTCAAAGAGATTGAGCGACAGCGCCTCAGGAATTTCTTCATTAACGTGGAGCTGGCTGCGTCGAAATGTCGATACCCCCAATTTCACCCACGTCGCCGAGACAAAATGCAAACATCGGCAAACATTACCGTGTATCTCATATGAGACACGAGTTGTGCGTGCAAAGTTCGAATTCGCAACTTTTCCCGAAATTCCGATCGCGAAAGTTTTACATATATATACATATATATATATATATATACGAATGTATAATATAAATCTCCTGAAAATATTTTACTGTGACGTACGAAATATTTTAAGAAAAAAATTTTTTCTACATCTCGCAACAGTTACGTGCTCATTTAAAGAGTTGGCTGGTAATCGTGACTCACTTATCACGAGTTTACCTTCTCCTTTGCTTATCCTACTATCACTCGTGATAAGATTTTGTTCATGCTTAAACTCATAAAATATACGTGCCTCTGGGGAGCGATCATCAATCTACCGGAATGAGTTAGAATTATGTTAATAAACCTGCGTCACGTAGAGATGCATATAAACGTAGACGTAGAGAAACTACGGCGCTTTAACATACATTCGCACGCATTCAACTTCTAAGCTCATTCATAACTTCTCGAACCGAGAAGTCCATTCACTGCATTCGGTGCGCACAATATTACATTGCCTCCTATTTTGGGGTGAATCAATATACGTTCGCTTCACCGTGCCACTGTATCAAAAAGCATTTTTTAGAAACGATTCGCGAGTGGGCGATTATCAGTTATCACTGGCATCCCAGAGAGATCTATCGAAAATTTATTAACAATCAATTTCCGGTGCGAGATACGCCAATTTTTTTTGTAATATTAAATGAAACGTTATTTTTCTCTTAAACAATGACGAATAAAACGAAATACAATAAATATAGAGGTCACGACGAATAAACAAAATTGTAAAATTTGTAATTTGTTCTCAAAAAACTTGTACTGCATTGAGAGAAAAATGTACTAAATTTTAATAAATATTTGTTTGTGTGTGAATAGCTAATTGAATATTTACTAAATGTGAACATGTATTTATTTGATACAAGAAATTAATTTTGTGTGATTCAACTATTATTTTTTATTTAACAAATATTTGTTTTCCATAAATAAATTTTATATTAGTGTTATTTTTAAACAATTATTTATTAGAATTTACTATTTTTCTCTCGGTATACGAACTTTGGTTGGAATGCTTATTAGAGTTTAACTAAACTTTATGCAGTATCTTTACAGACAGCGTCTTGTTAGCTGTAAGATTTATGAGAAATAGTAGATATTTGAAAAATGATCGTACATTTTATGATGCGCATAGAATTACAATTTTAGTCATAAATTCTTATAAATCTTACGAGAATAAGTTATCAGCAAGAATTCTGCTTAAAGCTGACTCATTAGTTATCAATATTTAACGATGTAAAAAAAAAATCGATTACGAATTGAAATCGATAAGAATAAATCTAATTAAATAAAAAGAAATTTTATATTCAGTCAAAATGGATCTTAGTGTGCTTAAATATTTATTATTTTAAAATACAAATCAAATTTAATTTCACGTCTACCACGCGAAATCAATTAATTAGCGCGGACATGATGAGAAATCTTGCATATTAATGCCGCGTACTTAATTATCTAAATTCATTGATCATACGAACATCCGGTAAGATTACAGCTTGATAGAGTGCCTTAACAAGCAATGCCAATATTTTGCTTGCAGAAAGATTTACGACTGAGAAGAAGCACACGCGCGCGCGCGCGAGATATATTTATCGATCTTCGTGCGAGAATTATTACCACCGCAGCTCGCGTATTGCCGGTACGGAGGGAAGAGAAATGGATTTCTAAGTGTCGCGATAATTGACTCTGATGTGTACCACACCTGCCTCACGACGTGTCGCGAGTCTTTGTTTTTTCGGGGACAAATTATAGCGATTGTGTCAATCGTAAATCCGATCGAGAGAGAGAGAGAGAGAGCCGAAAAAAAAAATACTCGAGCAAAGGTAGAAATTACTTCTATACTTTGCTCTTGATAGTCGCTCTAATTTAAAATCGGGGACAATCAGTCCAGCGGAGAGTTCATTGAAATTCCTGGAGCTCATCCGGTTCTCTCCGGTTTGCCCGGGAGAAATGACAAGCTCCAGCGGGATCTGTAATAATCCCGGTAATCCGGCGGATCGAGAATGATTCCGCTGAAGAATTTCCTGTCCGTCGAAATTCGGACCGTTTCTCGGTGCGCGCAAACAATTGCTCATTTATGGACGTACTTTGCATCGCTCCTTCTCATATACAACGTACAACGCGCGCGATCGTACGCTATGCATTCGACATTTATCGCGGCTTATTCGCGTGATTTAGGAGGTAACGTAAAATACGAGCGGCGGTCGAACGTTTCGACGTGACGGATTTTCTAAAGGGGTAAAGAGGAAATAAGACGACGCCCATTCCGACGAGATATATTCGCATTCTCTTTCCCTTTTTCCGTCGTCCTTAATATCACGCGTATTTCTTTTTTCACTCGGTAGAATCATCCACCGAAATATCGTACCTGTCTAACTTTTGTTTCTTTTTATTTTTAAAACAGTGACTGAATTATAACAAGTAAATAAGTACAAGTAAATGGGGCTATAGTTATCTCGCCTCATTAAGTCATCGCATAATAATACCCACCCTTGTTATGTACCTTTCAACTTTATCATGCCCGATAACGAGTTGCCGTCCGCCGCGTCCTCGTTTAAAAAAACTTCGTTTCGAGACGCAGAGGAGATTTTTCCAATTTTAATTTACGGAGCATCCGAGGATCGTGGATAACATTTTACTCGCTTTCGGAATGAAAGATTATCCGTCGTCGACTCGTTATTTTACGCCGGGGGAATGCTGTCGACGAATACCGCGGAGAAAATACATCCGTAAGATTCGCGTTCGAATTAGCGTTTACTCGAACAAGACTCGACGCCAGAACGCGAGCGAGATACGTGTACGCTCGTTCGGATAGCGCGAAGAAAAACAAGGTCGCCTTTGTGCGAGCGGAAGTCGGAATGAAGAAGGGTGGGTGCGACTTCCTTCGGAACCCTTGTCGATCTCTAGATACCGAACACGAGATGACACACGAGAACCAGCTCTGCAACAAATTACCGTGTCCCTTCGCATTCGTTAATTTTGCTCATTTGCTTTTCTTTCTTTTCCCACAGTCTCGTGACTCTGTTCCACATTTGAAAATATCGTAACGCACTGCTTGGGATAATATCACCAGCTTGGGTATATCTCCGGTGGGACTATTCAAACCTTTATCTCACGTAATATCACATAAGCCCGTCGTGTTTTATCGTGCGCTCGGTAACTTTGTATGCGTTCTTCAACGCGATAAATATACGTTATCGTAATGAGTACCACGATAATCACTTGCACTCCAAGTACATCTCCGAGAAGTCTGCCAGGCGGATCGGCTAAATTTGATGTGCGCAAACAATTAAACGCTACACGCTCATCAAGAGATAAACGCGGTGGTTGTTGTAAATAACAATAATTTTCATATTTCAAATACTAATTTAATAAAACGATAAATTAACGCAATCGTTGAAACTGTTATTTGCAAAATACACATATGTAAGCAAAATATCCTTCTAATAAATTAATTAATTAATCCACATGGTATTATACATATTTTAATGTTATGTATACAATAAATTGATTATAAAGTATACGTTATATTTATTATCCTATTTTATAGAAGGATATTTTATTTATGTAAATCAATATTCGCGGCAGTACTCAAATGGAAACCGATATTTCGAAAAGAGAAGGAAAAAGAAGAAATAAAGAGAATCGCAATGAAAATCACGCTGGTAGAATTTGACGATCGCGAGCAAATAAGCTACAATTTCAATATTCCGCTACACTGAAAAAATTTCTGGTTGAAAATGGACAAATCAGAAGATATTGATAATATCAATCAGAAAGATTTGGTTACCTCAACTGGAATTATAATAGATTTATTTAGAAAATTCTGATTTGTTCATTTTCACAATATAAAGATTTTTTTATTGAAATATCTAAAAATTTAACTAGACAGAACTGAAAATAATTTTGATGGACTGTCAAAATAATTTTGTAGGAACCTCAAGCATGAGTAATAATGCATCAAGTTTTGATATTTTAACAACCAGTTTGAGCGTCCTATACAATTATTTTGATAATCCAACAAAATTATTTTCAGATTTGCATCTAACTTAAATTTTAGATACTTGAGCAAAACCATTCTTTCCGTGTAGAATTTCCAAAGACATACAACATGGACTGCGCCATTTGTGCGTAAAATTGATCGACAAAAAGGGAACAGATAGGAACGCAAAGACGGCTAGTCTCCATTTTTCTATTCAACCAATCACAATATCTTAGAAAGAGAGGGAGATTGATTATCTTCACGTTTCCTTTTTCTCATTTTTATTGACCACATTTGAGATACTATTTAGATACGGATGGCACAGTCCACACATTATATCTTCCAATAAGTGTAATCAGACTCTTTTTCCGGTATGGAATCTTTTCTTTGTCTCGAGAAAAGCAAGCAGGGCTTATCAAAGTTAGTTCGAAAATGGAGCGATCTGAATTTTAGGGCTTCTAACTTTCAATGACTCGCGCGCGTCCGCGGCTTCTCCACTCCGTAAGGCTTTTATTTGTCGAATACCCATTCAAGCCCATTCTTCTTCCGCCAAGTTGTCGCGCCCGACAGCGCGGGACGAATATCCGCCTCCGTCGCGTTCCATTTTCCCATTTAAGCCCGTAAATGGGACACGCTCGACCGCCGGTCGGGTTAATTAATCGTGACCAGGATGCGGGTGCTGCACCGTACGAAAAATATGTCCTACAACCCCCCGCGCGCCTCGCCCGTGGCGGTCGCGAAGTTGTTCCGGAGAGCGGAAGGAGGTGGCGGGAAAAAAAAACACATAACGTTATTTTATCGCGGCACGGGGAAAAATATTCGCGGCGATTCGTTCCGCCCGAAACGGACGGAAAGGTATTGGCGATAAGCATCGGTGCGGAAGTTGCGCGCGAACGGAAATGTATTCGCCGCCTATGCAAAGTATCCGCGCTCCATTAATATACAGTAATAATTTCGATTACTACGTAGGAGTAGAAGGGAGAGGTAAAAAAAATAAGCGCCTTGAAATTCTCCGGGGAATACTGCGTGCGACGCTACGCGAACACTCGCAAGGTAAAAAAATACATCAATCACTGTAAGCCAATACTGGTGGCTCTCGAAGAAGGTAATTTCTCGATGCGCCGCTCGTATCCTGAAACCTGCGATAAATTTCCATACGCGAGTCACTCCGTAAAACGCTAAGACGACCGGCATTATCAAGAGGACACCGTTAACGGTAAATGCCGCTGAAATGCCATTAGCCTGCCACCTCTTCGAAAGTTGCTGCAGTTTGAGGAAAGAATACGGCGTGCTACGCGACGAAAGTTTTCGGAGCAGAGGCAGTAATTTCTCGCAGAATTAAACGGGCTACTTTTAAGAAGTTACTTCGCTCATGTAACGTACACATATATATATTCCGTAACGTATGCATTACGCAAGATACACCAACTAGGTCGTGACATTTTATACAGACAGCAACGTGTTACGGAGTTTTTAATTAACTGGCCCACAATCACATTAATCCGAGGAAAATATATGTAATTAGGTAAAATATTATAATCATAAAACGCGAGTAAACTTTTTTTAACAACACTAGGAAAAATGGTTTGTTCTATGAACCGAAAGTTTGCTGTAACAACAAAAATTCGTTCGATTAAAATGTAATCGAACGAAAATATTTGGTTGAAATGTACAGAACAAAACTGTAATTTTATGCAAACTAAATTGTTTATTTGGTACAAACAAATACGTATTTTTGTTATAAAATAGACAAATTTCGCAGAAGCAATTAAATTTTGTTATATATATATATATATATAAACAAAATATTTGGTTAAATGTCTAAACTAAAGTCTTGCTGAAAGCAGTAAATTTTTTTTCCTATAGTGTGCTATTCGGAACAAGATTGTTACGAACGCATTCGACTGATCGTGTAGTAAGTATATTCTTCGCAACACGTCGTTACGAATATATGTCTTTCCATAGATCGGACCTCCAATCTGACATGATATATTATGGTGCGTATCAAAAGGAGCGTGCATGAAGAGGATCCGCGCTATATAACTCATGGAGGATCGGGTGAGGTCAGTATGCCTCTAATGAGTCTTAATGAACGAGCGTGAGAGAGCTGGCTGCACGTCGATGGCTTTTCATTAATGTTAATTGTACGAGAGATAAGAATATTGCCCGGAGGGTCTTTCCGCGGAAGGCGAAAAATCGTCTCGGTTAAATCGAAATTAACGAGGCGGACTCGCGTCGAAGGCACAGAACGGAGGGATTAATTCGCCGAGCGGTTAAATTTCCGTAAGTGCCCCTTGGGATATTTTCCTCGAGCAAACTGAACGGTCTCAACGAGATTTCCCTATCGATGTACGCGGCGCCAGAAAACGCTATTTCGAAAGGATTCGTTGACAAGATAATCGATAAGTCAATATGATTAAAGCTTGAAGAAACGATCATACTTGATGTAACAAATATAAAGATAAAGAGAGAGAAAGGTAGAGAGAAGCCTAGGCTTTTATCTTATCGCGAAATTCAAGTGAGGGAGCGGATCAGGGACAGCGTTCATTGTGAATGGAGCGTAGGAGAAATGTAGCAGAGAGGGTTCTGGATTAGAGCGAATCGGCTGATAGTACTGTAAAGCTACATCAATGATGACGTTTTATGCGGGTACGAGACGATCAAATTACACGATACCATTACGGTCCGTGCACATAAATCGTGCAAACAATTGATTGGTAATTTTTCAACGTTAATTCTCAACAGTCTGTAAATTAAACAATGATCTTTGGATATCATGCGTTCCTGTATGAACAAATAGGACTGTCACAAATCCCCATCCTAAAATTTCACAATTTTTCATTTAGGGTTGCCAACACTTAGCCACTGGTAAGACTGTCGACTGACGGCGACGGCCAAGGTTCTGTCAACCAATACTGGGTCATCACTGACAAATGACTGGCTGTTAAATGATGGCCAAAGTTCTGTCAACCAGTACCTGAACTGACTCAGTACTGGGCCGATTATAAAACCTTATAATTGGATTTTCACTAATTTCCAAACAAAATTTCATTTTATCTGACTTTCAATAATATTTTAATTTTTAAATATTTTCGTCCTGATTTGGAGACCGTTAAACTCAGAGATTTGACGTAGCAATGCAAATTACTATTGATATTGTTAATACCGCTTGTTTTTAATTGTTAAGTTGGTAGTATTCTAAAATTGCGTAGGTGTGATGAATATATATCATATTTAGATATCTTTACATGGCAGCGTTGAACGTCTAGCATCGTGAGCTTGCTATTCATCAATTTTGATCACGTGACCTGTTTTTAGTGAATAGTGAGCTTGATGCTCGACGCTCCCATGTTATGGCACTTTGAATTTCTTTAAAGCCAAGAATTTTAATTGTCCATAAAATTTTGCAAAATTCTCTGATTTTTCCCTGATTTTCCCGACTGTTTTCCATTTCCCCGATTTCCAATTTTGTGGCAACCCTGAATAATATAACAATAATTCTCCCACAATTTTAAGCGAATCTGCGATCGCGCGTGTCAAGAGCAGAATCCGCGGTTGGTTTCGCGGATTCGACGATTTGATCGACAGGAATGTCCGCGAATGTTTTACCGAACGATAGAAATCGGTTATCGGGAGAGATCACGGGAAAACGAAGGAATAATGGATTTGGAAATACAACGGAGGTTCTTCGTCACATCGCAGGACACGCGGATCTTTCGCTATTGGCGCACGCGAAAAAAGTTCGATGCCGGACGAACGGATTTCTTTCTTCGGCCAAACAAAGAGTTCGATTCATCGTTCGGGCCAGTGCGGAAAAAGGAACGTGAGGAGAGCACATTCACATCAGCAGGTCGAGATGGTCATCATTCTTCTTTTTTCATCACAATTGACTTCCTTGAAATTTCTAGGCTCGGTCCTTTCTCGCGACTTTTCATCCTCTTCTTTTTTGTTCAAACGTATCTAAAGACGCGAGGGATCCCCGAAGGACCTTCGAGGACCGTAAATACACGCAGGTAACTTCTCACCGAGCGGCGAGAAGTCCAAAGAGCGAAATGTCGTGAAGCGTGTTTAAACTTTCGGACAGCAGAGAACTATCGTATCTGTGCTATCGACGGTTGCAACGATGCTTCCTACGATAACTTTGTTTACGAATTTTACGACGTAGAAAATCGCTGGTCAGATGCCAGCGCGCTTGGAACAGAGATAGACATGGCACAGCCTCTGCTCGGTGGAATCAACATAATGTTTGACTGCGATTAAAAATTTATGCGTTCGCTGAGGGCAACGCCGACGTGGCAAAACGACGCGGAAAAACGATTCGTCTTTGTAGGCGCGACGGCGACGGCGACGGCAGCGTGCACCACCGCTTATGGTAATATTTCGTGCATCGCGCGGCATGCATAATGCAGCCAGAACTCGAAATTTATGCAGTGGGCGCGAGAGGAAACGGTCGTAATGTAAGACGGGCGACCGACTCTCATGTGTCGCCTGCCCTAAACGCCGGGGAACATTCTGCAGCTATGCATCATCGATGAGGTATAAACGTAAGGACGGCGGCCTCTATACGAACTTCAGAAATGCCTTTTGACGGGACGCGATCGTCCCGGTGAATAGCAACGAGATCCTCTCGCTCGCCTCTCCGAAAGCAATCTCGGGCAAACTCACTTCAACGGAATGTTAATTTGTGGGTTTCGTTAGGAATTTGTGGAAAGCCACGATAAATAATCTACGTCGACATTTTTATATCGCGGATAATTCGGCTGTAAATTGCGGGAGAGACATCCTCCGCATGCACGCATATATTTCCCTAATGGAGATATGATGCCATCGAGTTTTAATAATTAAACATTTATTAATACCAACGGGCGTTCGAAGTTAGCGATGGGCACTGTTAATGCTGTAATTTTCATATTCATTTTTGCACGCAAAAATAAATATTAACGCTTTCCATGTAATTTTATCATCTTCCTCCTCCTCCCTCCTCTCTCTCTTTCTAATTAGATTGCTTATGTATTTAAATTCCTTACTTTTAATAAATATACACTCATTAATATTATTTATATTCTGATTTATGTGTCTCACTTTTTTGTTATCACTTCATTATTATTATTATTATTATAACAAATATTGGCATTGAAAGGTTGAAGTTTCACAAAATATAAAAATAAAAATGGAAAAAATTTACATAGTATTGTAGAAAGAAGAAAGGAAACAAATTTTTTTCTTTCTTTTTTTACATTTTATGAAGCCTTTCAATGCCAATTTTTGTTACACTCATTTTCGAGCATTCTAATTTTTACAATACTATATGTATATGTATTTAGAGCTTGGGGGGAGAATATCCCAGAGCGCATAAAAAATAATGATTCTCTCTCTCTCTCTCTTCTTTTTTCTTTTAAAAAGTATATTCGCGAGCAATGCACCAGGGAGTTCGAATTAAATCAGCCGGCTCGAATTAATTCGGTAAGGAAGAAACTCGTTAACAGCGTCAAGCGTAACGGCCTTTCCCCCCTCGCAGCTTTTAATTTCACCTCGAAGGGAAGGAAAAAAAAAAGAAGTTCCGATGGTAAAACTTGTGTGTAAACTTCCGACGCAAGAAGTTCCCTCGATCCGCTCTACCTTGCATGGGGAGAACATTTCGTCTTGCCGCAAAGAGAGAGCATCGTGATTCGCCCCGAGCAACCCAACACTCCCGATTCGTTTCTCCGACCTAGCTCTCACTTTCTGCCCTCCGTTCCGCGAAATCCCTCCCTGCTGTCCTCCTCAAAACCCCGATCCCTCCGTCTTCCCACGCGTTCGATCGCGCGAGATTCACCGTCGACGAAATTAACCTCGGTAAAATGCGGGGATCTGCACCCTAAAAGAGTCCTGCTGTTCGGAAGAACTACGATCTACGGTGGTTACATTTCCAATCTACCATTATTGGTCCCCATATTTGAAGATAACACGCTTTTTATTACAATAACAAATACGAAGGGAGACGAGGGTGATCCGTGATTAAATAATCGACACAATCGAAGCTCATAATCAGGGATTGAACGTTGTTTTGGTCGGGTATCAACAATCGAAAGTGGAGTCCAATTTCGAGCATTGCGATAATCACAAGATAATTACGAGATAACGAGGATTGAGTAACAAGCCTCGCCGAGAGTGGTCAATTCACGGCAATTCGATTCGTAGTTCTTGCGCATTTACCTGAGAATGTTAGATTCGATTCGCAGTTCTTGCTCATTTACCTGAGAGCGTTAAGAGTCCTATTCGCTATCCCCTACCTATCGTACAGATCTCTAAGACCTTCCAGCTAAGCGGATCGCCTAGCGTCGTTGGGAATTCTCTTTGTTGCGGTGGGAGCGGATCTGCCGAGTCCCTCCCCGTCTCCCGTCCGAACAGAATTCGTAGCGCGTCGCGCGTCGGCGGAAACGAAAGTAAGAGCGACGCGTCTGGAAGAGACGCAACGCGACGTACAGTACGAGTTGCGACGACGTGACGGATCAACAAAACGCGCTGGTCTCGTCACTCTCGCGTGCGATCGGCCGCTACTGAATCCGATCCGCGAGCGCGGCGCGACCGGCTCTCTCACCTAACCTTAACGCGACTCGCGAGTCCTACTCCGTGCTCCGCTCTCCTCTCCGCCTCTACGCCTCGCTCGCACACTCGACCGGTGTATCGCCGTCAGGTGTATCGCACTCTCACGTACCTCGTATCGGTGCGCAGGTGTTCCGCCAGGGACGGCGATGACGACGGCGACGATGGCGGGGTACGACGACGAGTCCTTACCGTTTAAAGAAAAGAGCTTGCGACACCGGCGGCGAGCGACTCCCCCGCACGCCTCCGTATTATATCCTCGTGCGGAAACCGCACCGTGGTTGAAAACCGGGGGCAGAGAAAAAAAATGCCGGGCGAGAGACGGCGACGGTCCGGAACGCACGGCGACGCGTCGGCGCGCGCGACGAGTGAAAGGTAGACACGGGTAAGATATGTATTATATACGCGCGACACTACCGAACGCGAGAAACGCAAGGAACGTCGACCGCACGACGACGACGATGACAGCGGCGACGGCGACACCGCGACAAAACCGCCTTAACCGCTGGGCGCGTACTGTACGGAACGAACGGACGACGGCAGTATGGCGCCCGGCGGGGCTTCCCCGCACCGCGCCCTCTCTTCTTCCGTAGCCCCACTCGTCGCCACGCTGTCGACTATTGTTATCTCCGTCTCACTCCCACGCTGCAGTTCGCCATCTCGCTTCACTTCGCCAATTGCCACGCTGTACAGCATCTGCTCTCTCTCTCTCTCCCTCCCTCCCACCTTCCCACTCTCTCTCTCTCTCCTTCTTCTGTCTTTTCCATCTCTTTTCATCTCCCGCGGTTTGAAACTGAATACTAACCACCTCCATCCTCCTCTTTCGCACAGACACGGTCTCAGCTGTCGCCGATCCGTCGGTCTGTTTCCCTTCGACGAACGCGTACACGCAATCTCTCCTTCTCTCGAACGTGGAACTCTATCTCACCGACACCAACGTAGATTCCTCTCCGTCGCGCCCTTCGATTTACCTATCTCTCTTCAACTCACGAACCGCGCTCGCGCAGAGAGAGAGAAAGAGAGAGAGTGTGCATCCTTCTGCACCGTTCTCTTCTCTTTCTCTTTTCCGATTTATAACCTCTCTCTTTCTCTCTCTCTCTCTCTTTCACCGCTTTTCTCCTGCTATCGACTCTCTCGCTATCGATGACGATATCTTTCTCTCTCTCTCTCTCTCTCCCGTTTGCAGTTCAGCCGATCCCACTTCGATCTCGATTAAGGGAGCAGGAGAAAATCCTCGGCACGTACGCGTGTGCGTGTGTATTATTTTCTTCTATTATACGTGCATCAGGCGGATACTTTCCGTCGACACCGCCGGTGACGGGCCAATCGACATGTGGTCGGAGCACTGTCCCCCGAGGTCGCGCGACCAGACGTGTGCTCTCCTCCGCGCTCTTCCTCTCCCCCTCCGTGGACCACGCTGGGAAACGTGGGCGAGATTAATATTAGATCGATTGTCGTTAATAACATCTCCGGCGCTATGTCACTGCACGGCGCTATTTATCGCCAGCCAGGTGCAACAACCATTGTCATCGACGCGATGCATCGCGGGATTTCGCTGAGAGATGCGCATGTTGCGCGTAAATTTTCTCCTCTATCTCTCTCTCTCTCTTTTTTTCATTTTCAACAACAATTCGCCCGAGCGTAAACCGACAAATCAATCAATCGGTAAACATGTCCATTTCCATGTTGCTCGTATCGTCGGGATAGAAACGCGCAATGCGGTTCTTAAAACAGCGAAACGCTGAAGTCAAACGCAATCTTCTTTTCTAACACCGGACGAAATTAATTAAAGAATATCACGAGACAATGTAAGCTGCGATGACTGACGTGTGACTGTTCCTTTTACATGAGTCTTTGTTGCAAATTTTATCAGGCGCATCGTCGCTTCTTAGTATTAATTCCTTCAAGCATGCAATTTTAATGGAATCACGTTAAAAATTCAATTGTTTTAAATTCAATTTAAAAACACTTAAAATAATTCATACCAAGAGAATTAATTTGTTCAAAATTTTGACTAATTGTCCAACATGTACGTTATCGTGTGAACGTTGATCTCAGGTGATGTCGATAGAATTAATTAATTTCAACGGATAACGTTTCTAAATTTGATGTACATTATAAAGTATACAAAGTCTGAAGGGGTTATGCGATGGGATTATTTATCGTTGTCATTGGCGACGTGTAACACCCGCTATCACACCGGAGCCGACTCGTTTCTTGACGAGAGCGACCGTTTTTATATCTTCGTCGACGCAAAATAAACGTCGCGCCTCCCAAGGGCGAGAGTGACGTTGTGTCACTCACGCGAAAGAGTTCACCGTTTTGTGGAAAAGCGCGAGTGCAAGGAGATTAAAAAAGTAGGTATCGATCTTTGGACGCATGAAAGTCGTGAATTTCTACGAAAGAGACATATTTTATAAGGGATATCCTTGATAAATTCGCACGTTAGTTATTAAACCCGATGTCACAGCGCTATTTAGCATCTCCGTTATAAATGTCACTTTGGGATAAACTTCAAAGAGCCTCTTAATCAGTTCATGAACTTTTCCAATAAGATCTTTAACCACCGTCCCCCACGTTCATTGTTCAACGAGCTTAACAACTTTTGCAACGCCGGAAATTATTACTATAAATTTCCACCGGCTGACCTTTCGTTCGTTTGATAAAACGCGTTTCGCTCTGTTGGTGGGATGCAAAGAGAGATATGCAGCGTGAGCGCGCGCGCGCGAAAATGCACCGACGAAACGAACGGGAAATGACATTAACGTTAAATTAACTACCGTGAACTTCTGCGCATTTTATATTTTCCGATATGTCACCGGTGCGGTGATACAATCGCAGGTGCCATAAACAATAATGATAATTTTGATTAATATTTAGTCAGTGAAACGCAGATGCGATGCGATACATTTTTGACAAAAAAAATTCCGGCAAAATTATGTAATCTTTATACACGTGGACCATTCGTAATTCTTTTTTTTTTTTCAAATACTAGGAGTACTTGGCTAAATATTAATTTCCTTCCATTCCTTTTTTTAAACACAACCTGAATACTTTCTAAATATGTCAAGGTATGATATGTAAAAATCACTTCATTTCTCTGTACACGGTAAAAAATGTTTTGCATTTATATTAAAAATGGTCCACTCTATGTTTGTTAAAATTTTGTGCTGAATTTTCAATATATTTGAATGTTAATTTAACATAATGTAATTATATCATTTGCATATTTTATGTAAATTGATATTCAATATTTCTTAGTGTCAAAATAACATAATGTACGAATAAATGAATAAATAACATAAAAATCATGTATTTTTAAATATAAATTTTAAGATACAAGCAAGTAAAGTACGTGCTAATTTAACACGTTATAAATATAAATTTTACTGAAAAAATATGTTTTCACAGTTTGTTTAGTTACATTTTTATTTTCATTTTTAACGTAATGTTTTGTTTACTTTCTAACGTATTTTCACCTTCTGTTAAATTAACACAAAAATTTGAGTGGACCATTTGAGACACGTATTAAATTTAACATAAATTGCCCAACGATTAAAATTAACCTAGATATGAACGATGTAATAAAAACCGTGATAATCGTGTGTTGTTCTTTTATAGAAGATCAATCGATAGAAAATAAATTAATAAATTATCGAGATTGTTTCTCCATTAATCGCTCAGCTACTTTCGATGTTCAACATTGTGCAACGCAGACGCACGTTCTAAATATAAGTTTGCCCCTTCTGGCCCGAAGCGATTCCGCGTGAGCGTGCGGGCGATAAACGAGTTTCGATAGATGCCAGTCGCGAGAGGTGAGCGACGATAACGCGGCGCGAGAGCAATTAGTTTAACGTATTTTAAACGGCAAGCGACGTTAACACGGAAATGTCGTCGTTCGCCGTTACGAGAAGCACGTAAATATAGCCGGGGACATGTATGATGTGCGTTCACCGAGAGAGAGGCACGCGAATAAAGGAAACAAAATCTTGGAAAAACATCGCTGGCCCCTTCGGCGCTTCTTGCAACTTTGCGGAGATAAGTTTTTCGCGACGCTTAATGCGACACTCTCGTGGGTCATAAAATTCATATCGCGTGCCGGGAACACCAACAACTTGACCGTTGACGACCGAACATCAGGATCGTTCGTTTTTTTTCCCCCTCGCTTCCTGCTACTCTAAGAATTTCAGGAACGAGGTCGAGCATCGCCTGTATCAGCTGAGATGAAGAGATATGTTGCTTTTAATAGATAGAATTGAACGCGCAAAGAGCGATCCTCCCTTTAATTATGTATATTGCGCACCACTCGATTTAACGAATAATTTGATTATAGGTAGATTAAATATCGATCTTGGGACGATCCTCAGCTATTCGCGAGATGGTTAACTTATCGATTTTCCACAAAGGAGATGATGTATCCTTAATAAAGTGGCACGTAAAGTTACGCGCGTAATCTCACGCTCGATTTTCCTTACTTGATATTTCTCGTGGCGGTGCATTTTACGGAAGTTATGTGTCGGGAGATATTGATTCTGGCGAAGGAATAGTATATCCCGCCCAATATTCTGTCGGATGTTACGTTTAATCTTTTAGAACTGACGGTGGATTTGTTGAACTCGTTCAATTATATTCTTCATGTTGCATCTATATGTGAATTATTGTCATTAAAATAAATTTAGTATTTATTCTTTTCATACGAGAAGTTAGATATGTTATTTTAAAAGTTAGATATGTTATTTTGATTCCCTAAAATTGATTAATGCTTTTTAACTTTTTAGAGGCGAGTGTTACATATTTGCAACGTTCATTTTTTAATTAAATTCGGGGGAAATTTGGAATCTGTGTAGATCAGTTATATTTAAAAAATGAAGATAAAAATATATGTAGCGTTGAACACTGAAATATAATGCTTCTTATAGAAAGGCTATATAACGATATATATAAATATACGTGTATAAATAATGCAAATGCCGATACATTTTTAACTTACAAGTCACTTTTTTAATAAAAGCAGTACAAAAATATTTTTTGTCTCTAGAGAGTTAAAATAAAAATAGTTTTATAATTTCAAACATAAGTAAATTACTTATATATTGTATATATATATTTGACTTTCGCATTAAAGAGGACTCAAATCCAGAGTCGAAACGTTTGCGGTTAACTTTGTATATATTCTAATAATATGCGAATTATATCTATATTTTTACCTTGTAAATATCTTATTTACGTACTAATAATTGTGGAAACTCATACAGGAAATTTATTTATATTTAATGCTTTTTAGTCAACATAAATTAAATGAGTCTCAAAGACCCAAGCATCGTCAATGTAAAACTATGTAAAACAAATTTTGACGACTTCAAAGGATTAACATTGCGATTCTTAGCGAGAGCTTAATATTTATCTAACAATGTATATAATCATTTCTGAAAACAGACAATCAACAGTTCGCTATTCCTTTCTTTTAATTTGCGCAATAGGATGAAACGTAATATCGCCGAGAAAAGTAAAATCGCAGCTGCAAAGGAAACGACGGACAAACGAAACAAGAGGCGCTCCAGGAGATTCTTTGACTCGCCATGGCCAGCCCCTTTCATCTCTATGGATGCAGATTTGCAGTGATCCTCAACCTTGACAGGTCTGCCCTACTAATTACATGGAACCCGCTCCGCACCGTTCTGCTTCCCGTCCTTTGCTAAATGTGCTCTTATTAGCCTTCGGGCCACGACGTGTTGCTCTTTGAATGCGAATAGCAGCACATATTAGGAACGATACCGCAATTGCAGTATCCGGTGAAGCAAAGATCGATAATTCGAATACAAAGATTTCTCGAATTGAACGAAAAGCAAAGTGAATCCTTTGAGAGCCAGGAGAATTGAAAATCTGTGCACTCGTTCCAACCGCAATTGTATTACCGTATTTCGAACGAAGAAATGGACATCGGTTTTTTTACGTAACGGCAGTCGTAGCGTGCTTATCGGATATGACGCGTGTTCCCGAAGGTACCCCCTTTACGCGGGGGTAATCGTGTTCCGCCATCCGCGAAAATTACTTGCGGTTAGTAATATCCTTGCATACACACCGTAATGGGAATGCGCATTCGGCATCGTAAGCGATGATCACCCACGGAAAGCGTTGGCTCAGCCGTTTATTACCGACTTTAACACATCTCTCATTCCACTCGTGCAGCTCGATCGGAGCTCTCTCTCTCTCTCTCTCTTTCTCCATTTTTAATTGTAAGTTCCTATTCTTTCCATTAATTTCAGTGTCTTACTTTAATTATTATTGATATAATTGTGGATTTTTTCTTTTTCTTTATTCACATCTGTTCCTCTCACCATTACAGTTTATTTTCATATTTTATTTATATTAGTTTAATTTATTTTTATCGTATTGTTAATTGCATATTTCATATATTTTGCTCTTATTTTTGTGTTCTTAAAGGGCTTTACCGTAGAACAACAATAAACGCCTTTATCTCTCTGAAAAGCACGGTACGCTTGGCGCAAAAGGCTCGGAAAGAAAAAAAAGAAAAAAACGGAATTTCAATCAATCGCCGAATACTGTGTGTTTGTTCGAACTTTAGTCCATCGCCCGGATCAGCTATCGGTCCACCGTTCCGACCTGATGCATATGTACATAACGTACGTGCGCGTGCAGCAGCACCGCGTCGGAAGTATCGACGAGTCTGTGAATTTCCATCGAACCTATCCGCGACGTATTCCGGTTATATGAGATTTTGCATTTTTCCGCATTCGCAATTCGACCCCTTCCGGATGTTTCCCCGCCGTCGGTCTCGATTAATTCCTTTCGTATCACGGATCACGAGCCATGACGCTTTCGCGTTCCCGAGTCACAACAGCGCGATAATAAGGCGGCCGTCACGTTAACCAGTCAATTAATTACCGCGTCACGTGCGAATTGGCGAGTGTCGCGGGTGAACGCGATCGTAGTATCGGATTTGTTCCGCGGATTGCAAACGAGGCTCGCGGGCGCTAGGTCGCGTGTGTCAATATTCAGACGAGTATGCAAACATCCCGACAGCAGATAACGAAGCTATATATGCGAACACGGGTAAATTCCGCCTCCCCCCGCGAGTTGACGTATAACGTATCGCTACGTTAGATCATGACGGATACGCAATGTCAATGAATGCACGGGCACGTTTTTCATTTGCATTAGCAATCACTCCAACAATAAGTGAGAGTCGAAATTGCAGTGAAGCACCTAAGCTGTTTAATTTACAGGAATGTAGAGTTATTGGTGTGCTTTCGTTATTACCACATCGCCATGTATGGCCGATTGTCGTCGAAACGATATTTACGTATAGATTCATCTGTTTCGTTAGCACACTAGAGACGCGAGACCGTCCAATTTTGTCTGGTTTCCTGATCCAGTCCTTGATCGAATCCCGCCCACAGTAAACGACATTTCGTTCTCGTTCACACAGAGGAAACGTCGTTGCGGGACCGAGGCGAAAACGAGGGGCAAAGGAAAACGCGTTGGTGGGATGGGAATGATAATGAAAAGTGGACACGGTCCGGTAATTCTAACAATTTTTCGATCTTATGAAGAAATATTTTACTCATAGATAAAAGGAGCATACAGCCACAACGCAAGATGTTTTTAACTTATATTACATAATATTTTAACGGTTATACAAGGAAAAAAGTATCTAAAAATTTAGCTAAATACAGATCTGAAAATAAATTTTGTTCATCTATTAAAATAATTATAGGACATTCAAATATTTGCTTAAATGTCAAAACTTTTTGCAGCATTATCCATCATGTTTGAGTTTCCTGTACATATTAATGCTTCAAAATTATTTTCAGATTTATGTCTATATACTTAAATTTTTAAGTACTTCAGTAAAATCATTTTTTCCGTGTATTTTTATACGAAATAAATGAAAATAACGAATAAAACAAATTTAGTTAAATTTCTCTTAATCCTTTCTTCCAAATTCCAAATATCGTGCTAATTTGCCGATTATGGGAATTCTCTTGTAAATAATAATGTAGCCGATCTCCCAGTAGAGAGAGAGAGAGCTGCATTATTTATACGACCAGACATGATAATAATGTAGCGACTGCTCTCGATAATCATTATTTCCGATAGTACGCGTTCAAGTCTCGGAGATCGTGAAGTGCCATGGCGGCAATTTTGATGCACCGGAGGTAGGCGGGGGAGAACGAACCGTTGATCATCAGAAGAGGATACCGACTAACGCTGGAAGGAGACACGAGACCACCTCGTTACGTGTTGACTGTTACGGGAGAAAGAGCACTTGTCTACGTTTGAGTGCTTTGTTCTCCGGATGAGAGAGAAACAGAAACAGGGGGTGCTTACGTTACGAAGGACGTTACGACGAGAGGACATCAAGGACAAAATCGCCTGGCAAAAGCCATCAACGCGCCAATGGATTTTAATAAAATATTAGAACAGCGGGAAACTCTACTCGGGAAAGTACTTCTACCGTGATCCTTGACCCTCGCTCCAACCATCGCATGTCCTCGCTCTTATCTGACGAATGGCGAGAATCGCACATTTAGATCATGTTCAGATATACCCTGCCTGCAGTACTGAAAATCTGTACATAACGTGAACTATAGATTTTCAGTACTGACAGTATATACCGGAACACAATTTTAGTATGTAAATCCTCAGTGTTACTTGGTGTCGGCACGAAAGGAGTTTTGCGGTAATAATACTCTGAGTTCTCAACATCTCTCGAGAATCTTTACACAGAAAGAACGATTTTGTTGAAGCATTTAAAGATTTAGCTAGGTACAGACCTGAAAATAATTTTGTTGGACTATCAAAAATTATTACGCAGGACTCAAACATAACGAGTAATGCTGCAAAAAATTTTGACATTCTGGCAATCAATTTAGGCGTTCTGTATAATCATTTTAATCATTCAAATAAAATTATTTTCAGATCTCTATCTAGCTAAATTTTTAGATACTTCAGCAAAGCTGTTCTTTCCGTATAGAATGGATAATTCGTTAAAATGTGTTCTAAGTTAAATAGTGAATAAAAATCTATAAGATTCTCTGACGGATGTTCTTTATGTACTAAAAAAAATTATATTGGTTTCGAATTATCCATGCCATTGTTTGAATGCAGACGTTTACTATCGCAAGCATTAATGTCAAAGTTATCCTAATGGATTCTCGAGAAGGACCAGCGTCCTATCGCTGTCCGAAATTCGGAAACCAAACAACGGACTGATTCCTCGGCGAGTAGCACGCACACGTAGAACGGGACGTGCGAGATCCACGTCTCGAGTGACTAATCCTGGCCCGAAGCCAGTAAGTACGCGTAAGTCAACCTATACACAGACACGTCGCTTCGCGTGCGTGCGTGTGCGCGCGAATGTATTCACCAAGCCAGTGCCAGTGCGGCGAAGTTTCGAGCTCCGCTCCGCTCGGGCTTACGCGGTTCTCTTGGAGTTATTTATACCGAAATATGGTCGGGAACACACTCGTGGAAAGGAAGCGAGGAACACGATTCCAGCCGCAAACAACGATTTAATTGCGTTCGAATTCGATCCGACGCGTTGTCCGAGTATAAACGAGCGAGATAATGAAGGGATAGAAATGATTGAACGGTACATTTTCCTGCCTATATCAATAAACCGAAAGGTTTTCTGACAATCAATTTGAGGATATCTATACCTGAAAATATAAATACCAGGAATCGAGTTCTTCAATATCTTTCGTAAAATATATCGTTTGGAAGTCTTCACATGCGTTACCTTCGAAATAAACGAGTCATATCCGAGAGCATTCTATCATGTTGGCGTGCACTAAATTCATAAATAGCAGTCTCACCGACACGATCGCGTTCGCATACAGTTTACACGTTCGAATACCGCCTGGCGATACCATAACGCAACCGCCAAAATATTTCTGTCTTATACCTTGGCATACTTTACACCCCTAACAACGGTAACGACACTTGAATCAATAATAATTATGCGCCTACAGTCTCCGTAAAATCTCATCCCGCCACTCTTTTCTCTCGCAAAGTAAATCTCGGATAAAATAATTTGAATTCTCGTACAATTTGTAGTTTAATGTCAGATTACTTCGATCAGGTCGGGTTAATATAATTTCCGACGAAATTCCGCGTGATCAGCGACGACGCTCTCGCGAATATATAGCTTCGTATGATTTTATCGCGCGGCGCAGCCTCCGTCATGGAACGAACGACGTCGCGAGAGGGACAATGGCAAAATGCGGACGACTTTGAGAATGGATCAGACGTGCCGCGCGAAATGGGAATTAACGAGCGTGCGATTAACCGGGTTAATGGACGTAGGCACGCGATACTTCCACGACGACGCTTCCAAGGAGACGGGTTGTTGACCGGGGCTGACTGACACTCGACTCCTCTCATCTGGGGCACCCACGATCCCCCCCTCCCCCTCCCCCGTCGTCCCTTACTTCCCTCATCAAAGTTGCACCATCTCCCGACGTTCAGCGCGAGCTGATCTTATACCGCGTGATGTAAGGAACGTGGAATGAATGCCGATGGCAATAAATGAAATTTCCTCGTTGGATACCACCTCGTTATTCCTAGTAAAAAAATTCGACGGAGAGAACCGAGATTTCATCCTGATATGGGAATTTTTTTTAGCGATCGAAAAATCACTGTGTTTATCTCCTCGTTTATATCAGCGCGAAAATTTCATGAAATTATAAATTGTACCGATAGGCTGTGAAGCGTATAAAAGTGTTAATAATCGTGTCGACGGCAAGTTGGATATAGTCGCGGTTTTGCGCGGGAAGAGCGCATTTAATGGAAGCTGATGATGTCGCAACAATAAAAATTTGCACGTAAACCCGGTTACGATGGCACTCACCGATGGAGGCTCGGCGGTTATTTCGCCAAAATTACCATCGTCACCGATACCAGCTTAACGTAGTCGGCAAAATGTAAACCTTAATTGCCCGATGCGATTGTACACGTGTGCTATTATCGCGATGGTAGCCATGGATTATTTTCCCCGCGGTTTTTAACGGGAACATGGCCAAACCATTCTCGGCGTAAAGTATCCAAACCGGCGGAAAAATCTCCCGCTTTTCGAGATTTTATACGTGTCTGATACATTAAGGGATAACGTAAATCAGTCCCGCTCTTCCGGTTACGCCTTGCGTAATATTTTACGAGCTTCGCCGCGCGCATTAAAATAGACCGCCGTTAGGCCATTGTTAGTCGGCGGCGAAAAAAATGGCAAAAACCATAAATTATAAAGGTAGGAACGTAAAAATGGGAAATAGAACGGAACGGCGATAACGAAAGCGTCATTTGCTTGTCGGGGTCGTAATATCGTACGTTCGAACAGACGTGCGTGCATCGTTATCGAGTGAAGTTCCTCGCACGGTGAAGTTCCTTGACCGAGTTGTTCGCCGCGGAACATTTCCATTAGAGGAAAGCGGACGTGTGCTTTCCGCACACGCATCGAGCACTTTCCGCAGGGCGGAAAAAGGCGCGCCGTATACGGGACTCGAGTTCCAAATAGAGGCAAACGTATGTACCACGCGATGCTCTCGTTCCAAGTTAAATTAAAAAGCGGCGCGGCATTCCAGTCTCCGGCACTTGCGAACGGAACCGTATATACGAGTTGGCGAAGCACGAATCACTTATTAATTACGATTATTACGGCCGAAAAAGGCGCGCCTCGTATAACACGTGCAATTAAGAGAGGCTGCACCTAGCTCTCGATCGCACGCCGCGCGGCGCCAAGCGTGCGCTCGGAAAAAAGGGAAGACAGAACGGCGTCAAGGAACAATGTACAGCACGCACCATTGTTCTCGTAATGGCTGAGGGGACGAGAGGAGGACCGATTCAGGATGTCAACGTCATTACGGATGCACGGATCCCGACGCGCAGCATTAACCCACTTTTGTTTAATCACAAAGGCAATCTGAGCGATCGGGGCGGCCCGGGTTCAACGTCTCGCTGCGCATTCGGCGCCATTGCGCGCTTAATTGCACATCGCGCTTTTATTCCGGTCGACGGCGAGTCGCTCGACCCCCTCGACCTCGTCGTCCTACCGATCCTCGATCATCGTTGTAAACGCACGTTATCGTTTCACGCTACTCTATCAGAGAATTAAACAAGTGAAACTGCCTGGTAACAACAGCAATAGAGTATCTTTATCCTCGGGTCTCTTTCCGTTCGAAATTGCCTGTTACAGGACGCGAACAAGAACGTATCGCAGTCTCTTTGTGACACCGTACCCGCGCTCGGAACGAGAAGCACTCGACATCGCACGTGGAACGCGAGGGACGCACGTAACTTCAGGGACTGTCGAACTAACCGCGTTCCCGCCACAATTTGCATGCTAACTCGCCGGCACGGAGAGTTTGTCGCCATTTCTCTGCGCGGCAACTACCAATTTCTATGCCGATTGTTTCCTTATACTAATCCTAGTCCGTTGGAACTCTCAATTCACCGTTCAAGCTCGCCTTCCGGTGATTCGATCGAACGACGGTGCAAAGGTTCGCAACTATGTGACGATTTCTTCTTCGTACAGTCACGCGAGAATCAGCCGGATACAAAAATGTTGCCAAAATTTCCCATTGACGGTGTAAAGCCCGAAAGCCTTTGAGCTCGCAGTTCAATAGAATTCCTCTCTCTCTCTCTCTCTCTCTCTCTCGCGCTAGAAAGGCTTTCCTCAGATCCTACCAGGGGAAATGAGATTCGCGCGTAAAGAAAGTCCATATAGGATCGAGAGGCAGCGTGAGTCACGCAGCCCTCCTATTTTCAAGTGCGTTTACGAAATCAATTGCGTGTGTCGACACATCCGGTCTTTAACCGCAGCTCCGCGGTAGACTTAAATACCGATGCCTCACCTATGACCACGTGTTATCCTCCAATGACTGTCCGGCGATTGCTAAATGAACACTGAGAAAAATGTCTGGTTAGATTAATTGGAATTCCGATTAAAAATGGAATCAAAATTTTCTAGTTAATGCCCGTTTCTACTAAATTCTTCTAATGTAATTAACTTCGATCTTAGTTCAATTTACTCTTCATTTTTTAAATAATTTTTTATAATAATATTCTTAAAACTAGAAAAAGAAAAATTAATTGAACCGATATTAAAATTTAACCAAGTATATGAAGACAAAAACGAGCACGAATCTCTATTAAAGAATTCTAGTTGAGATGGTCGGAATTGTGATTGATATAGAATCTCATAATTCGTTTCATTTTCAATCAGACATCTCTGAATAAAAATACTTGGTCGTCCCTTATCACAAAGGCTAATAATGTTTAATTAAAAATCATAGCACCAGAAATAAAATATAATGAGCAAATGATCAAATCGTATTTTTCTTTCTGCCTTGACTGGCAAATTAAAATCTCTTATATTAACGTAGGAAATCTTTTATATTAATGTAGAAAATTAATTGATGTCATATTATCAAAGTTTACCGCGCTCACGTTGTTACACCAGTTATGGTATAAATGTTTAGTTTCCCGCAGGGCAGGAACCGTGAAATCGTTTCCGGTCAGGTACGATAACACCTGCGCGCTCAAACTGCAGCAACGGGACGAATATTTGATTCCTGCATTTGCATCTCAATAGGTATCTCCGATAGTCAAGGTGCTGATAGTACGACAGTAACTGTAACTATATCAAAGGGTAGTAACAACTGGGTCACGCTTTTCATTTCGATTTAAGGTATTTACACGGCCGAAAGAGACAATCGGACGATCGCGCGGAATTCCGGAATCGGAACGACGACACGGCGCGCTAATAGAAACAAGCGTGGGAGTCGAGTGGTGTGTGGGTTATTATTTGTGCTCCTCAAACACACCGTTCGAGATCGTTTTCACCAATGAGAATGTTGTCCCACATAGATCTATATCGCGCAACGAACTCCATGTATTTCCATGTAATTGACGTTGAAGCAATTCAAAACGATTTGCGTAGTTTGTAAAATTTGGTAAGAAACAATTTTAAAGCTGTACGTACTTTGCGCATGAGGCGTTTGCATAAAAACAATCGCAGCGAGATTTTAATTACCTCGGTATATTGATTCAACTGAATTATTTCAAAGTTAAATAAAATCGCGCCGCACGGTTATACGTTTTCAATAAAAACCAATTTTCACGATGCGAAAACATTTACTCGATAAAGATTAGTTTCTAAAGTTTCCGAAAGTAAAATCGTTGGGCTGAGAAGAAGCAGGCGGGGCGATTCTGAATTGGCGAATGCGAAAGTTGTTAGAAAGGTACAGGGACTAGGTACAGAGAGTGACTTGAGAGAGGAACGAAAAGCTGTGCCTTCCGGGCAGCGCGTCTGGAAACAACGTAAAGTGCCCGCAACTTTTCGACCTGACTAGTGCGATTGACCGCCTCTATACGAGGCGAGACTGCTAAAAATAGTCCCAGGGCTCCGTATACTATTCGCGAAAGCTACCAGCGGAAAAGGCCAGAGGCTAAAGCTACGAAAAGCGGTCCTCTGTAAAGTTATCACCCCTCCCTTCCATTCGTAGGACTTCGATATAATTGACAGACTTCTAATTCTTCTTCAAAGAGTTCCGAGATTCCGAGAAAAGTTCTGACACGATTATACTTAATACTCGAGGCGATGAAAGTACTACGAGAGTTTCCACGATTTTGCAGCAATCGGATTAAATTTTTCTAAATTCTTCCGATTTCTTTTTAATCTAACAGTTTCTTGAGAGTTTTGGAGAACGTCTTATAAAAGTTTTATCGGCATTCAAATCGGCCGTGATATTGGAATAAAAAGCAGCGACTACAATTTTCGTGTAATGAAAATATTATATCCAAATATTTTTATATTAAAACGTTTTACACTCAATCGTTCTGTTTGAAACTATCTGGAATTTTTGAATTTCAGAGCTATTTGGGAAAAAACCAGAATATCTATATCAATTACACTGAAATTCTGAAAACGGAGCACTAACTTCAGGGACACGAAGCGAAGACGATCAGTGATGCATTGCATCCTCGATCCTCGTTGCTACATGAAAATGTTTTCTCGACTCTACAGATTACACCTTAACGATTGTAAATGGGAAACGGTATTAGATAAGAACGTTTTTATCGCTAATGACTAAGACTATTCTTCGAAATAATGTATGATAAAGTTTTCGATTTTGTGAATATAGTAAATATTAAGAAACAAAATTCACTTTCGATGCTGTAATTATAAGCAATAATTATAATAATTGTAATAGTTGGAACATATACCACAATAAAGTTAATTAATTTAAAAAATCAAGTATAATTTTTTCTTGAGCAAAAGATTATTCCAAAAATTAAAAGCGTCAGCTATATTCGCAATAAAAAACAAGTATTTTTTACAATAAAAATAGAGATCATCATTTATGCATTGCTCAACATTGGAATGCACTTAGCAATCCACGAATACTTTCAATATGCCATTGGAAATATTCCGGATACGTGATAGCAAGAACCAATCCCCGAACATCCTGCCGCCGTCAGGATATCAGCGGATCTATATTTGATCTTACATGCATTTATGTGTGCTAAGAAAATATTACGAAGCTAAGAAAATATTACGACAAATCAACACGCTTCTCCTCGTCACGCGTAACGAGAATCGTGAGAATTCCGACCAATTTCGAGATAACGAAAACGTGTTGAAAAAGTGAACAAAATTCCATTAAATCGACTATCATTGTTATTTCCCGTCCATATGTCGGTTCCTTTGTATGTCCGGATTAAACATTTCGCCACTATGTGCCACGTGATATTGATTCATCTTCTATTTTTGAGTGCTTAGCAACACAGATTGATTATATTCATCGTATGCTTGGATTTTCTTTACCGTCGAAGAATTAAGGCCATCAATGAATTTATTCAATGTATGATAACGTATCACGGCAATTAAGTTCCCGAAATGCAAATGAATAACGGTATCTAATTGTATCCCAATTAATATTAAGTGGATCTTAATTTAGGGATTTTTGCGCAAAATAATATCATATATATAGCTTCATTATATTATAGTACAGAACTCGCACGATTCATTTGGATGCAATGTGTGTCCAGACTATCCAAAATAGCGCAAAGGAAATGAGATCGAGAGTTTCATGCGGCTAGTTAGAAAACTATAGTGCGGCAACACGTAATTAGTAATATCTATCGTTTATCTCATTTGCTCCGGTTGAGTATACGCGTGACGTTTCATTATAAGTTCACTTTGCGTCTACTTTAAGCTCATTATAGTTTCCCTGTGCCGGAACACGGATAAACGTCAAGTTAATGCCCAAGATTAAATTTGCGCGATGGTTATAAATAATATTAATTTCACGTAACTTGACGTAAATTTAAACCACAATAACTTAAGCCTCCGTGAAAAAAATATTACATTTTAATAAATATTTGTTTGAATAGTTCTAAGTAAATATTTACTAAATGTAAACATATATTTATTTGATATAATTATCAATTTTTTCATTGAGTAAATATTTATTTACTGTAAGTAAATATTTACTTACACAAGGAAAACGATTTATTTGAATTCAAAACTCCTATTTACATTTATTTCATTAAAACAATTTAATTTTGAATGAAAATTATTTTGTTTAATCTTAAAAATTTAGTTTAAATGCAATCACTTATATTTATATTAATTTAAAGACTCGGTTTGGTTGGACTATTTCAATGATTACATTTATTAAACTTAATGAAATCTTTTTCTCTGTGTAGTACTGTACAGAGAAATATGTACTGAGAGTCAATAAATTTTTTCAGTGTATATATCACTGTAATATATGTTATTAAAAATTGTTCTCTCTATTTATCTGTCTCTTGCTCTCTACTTACATTATTATTTTACTAGATTTTATTATTAATAAGCATTTTAATAGAAATTCCTTGAATTAATTATACCATTGTTCCGTTCTCGGCTCAAATATCGTTCTCCCGTCGGGTCTAATCGAGTATCCGATCTCTCTTACAACGTAGTGTGTAAACGCGCCGGGCCAAAACAATCAACGCATTATTGCAACTATTAAGGTACTCTGGTACGCGAAGCTGTCCGGCGATATTTGATTGGAGCTTTCGCGAACTCGGGGAGAGGCTGCAACGCGGCCACGTGAACATTCGTGGGCATTCACCCCGGCAGTCTCAGAATAACTGCATACCTATTTGTCCCGAGTAAGCAGACAGTGGTGCACAGACGAAATTATTCGCCGAGGTAAGTTCACGAAACCGCAAGCACGAGGCACCTCGATATCGCGCCTCGTTTGAATATTCAGGAAATTACGCGGAAGTCCGCCGTGTGCAGGCTTCAGCGCAGGATGCAGAATTGCATTTGCAGCTCCAAAAATATCGTCAGCGTATCATATATGAGAATGGCTAATAACGGTAGCCCGACAATTATTGCGGTAGCGCTCCGAAATAAATCGACGCACGTCTATTCTCGGTAAATTACGACACGACGAAATTCCCGTTTTAACGCGTTGAGAGCCGCTGAAATAGCGAAACGGCAGCGTCGAAACCTGTCATGGACATTATTTGCAGTTTATTTCGAATACGCGCGGTACAGCCTGGTCTTCAGAAAGCACCAAATTGACACTCGAGAAAGAGGCGGAATATTGTTGACGGTATACCGACATCGAAATCGCATTCAACCTACAAGTGAGTTCTGTAATAATGAAAGCAGCGATTTTTCGATGGCAATAAGTGCGCGACCCAGAATAGTCACGATGGAGAAATATTTGAATTATTCCGATAATAATTCAACGACTGGTTGAGCGATATAGCTTGAAATTTTAAACCTTTCGAGCGATGGGAAAGACCTCCTGTATTATGTAACGGGAGCTTTCGGAGTCGGTACGAGTCGTATAGAGCCAGTGCATACAAGTTATACGATACTCTACCAATACTTTTCTATATGACGCGAGTCGTAAAGTAGAACGGCTGTTACGGTCGCATCAATCCACAGAAATGCGGGACGTAAAACGCTATGAGAATCGCATCTTTTCTACGATTGTTACACCTACACGACTCCACCTGCGCCTTTAGGATCCGTAAAGAACACGTTATATTATAAGAGAAAATGTTACGAAATCGCTATTTTTACGACACAGCGAGTGCGAAATATAAAGCGCGTTAACTTTGCCGATTTAAAATTTAGATAGTTCAATCATCAGTCTTCCCTTTCTCTTTCTCGTTTTATTCATGGAGATCTTAAACATGCGGAGATCTTTATCGATATGTGGGCGACTGTCTCGCAAGAGTAGTAAATAAAGTCAAATATGTAACGACTGAAAAGGTTCTGCAGCACCACCTTCGCGCGAAAAAGCATATAAAATATAGACAATGGATACCTGTTGCAACATCTATGTCTGTCTTCGATCGATTATGTAACGATACATTAAGAATCGCGGAGTTCTTTCAAAGAAAAGAGCGAAATGAGCGCTCCTGCAAATATTATGCAAAGCACCTTCGAAGGTGTTATGGGCGACATTCCAAGTGTCTGGACCGCGAGTAATTCTGTTCGCGACTACGACCGTAAAACCTGCGGAGCTGCGGATCGAGTACCGCTGAGTGTCATGTCAAAAGATATTACGCGGGACGCGTTTGGATCTCTCGACGAAAGCCTTCCTAGGAAGGCTAAGTTGAGAATCTCGCGGAAGAACATCGGGAGGACAGCAAGCATTGTCGAGCTAGAGATCTTCAAATAAGAGATTGGCTACTTGAATTACAGATATTTTTCACATCTTAAGATATAGAATAAGATAGATGCGTAAAATAGAGTGAGTTCATTCTACCTTATATGTATAATTTATCTTATCCTATCTTAAGTAGGTCTTGAAAAATATGGCGGTTCAAACGTATACAATCTCTTACTTGAGGATCTCTAGTTCAGATGTGCCATTCGAAAAATAGGTACGGCTGTCGGGACCTATCGATACCACGCTGTCGTGAACACGCTGTCGCGCGTCGTACAAAAAAAAAAAAAGCCGAAAGCTCATCAAGCTCGGGGATAGGAAGCGATGGATGAGTGCGGGAAATGCGTCTGGTGCATTATTCGCACTTCGTGGGTGCACGACGGGGGATGTCAGAACGCATCGGTGATCCCCGATGAAACGATGAAAAATCGAAAAATCCAGACACGTGCTCGCCTACCCTCTCGTATCTTGTCGGTGTTTAACATTTCTCTCCGCGTCCTGACGTCTACCGAGGAACTGTGATATATAACGACCGCGTATATATATGTATGTACCTCGTCGTCATAACATATGGGAGCGCGCGATACGTATTTTCATAAGACACCTGCTCTCGTGAAACTGCGTGAACATCGACTCGTCGAGATTTCTGCAAATATACCCGTTTTCTCTATCCTAGAAAGAGATTCCCTCCGCTTTGCTTAACGCGGTTGAATACGCGCGAATTTCGACGGATTCTCCAGGAGATCCGGTGAAAATTTTACATTCGATTTTACGGTGCGTAAATGCAGTTTTCCCATATAGCCTGCGGATCCCACTGCAATATTCAAACCAAAAATGAAACGTGTAATACCAATGAATATAATTTCTCGCGCGTTTTAATTATATATATAGTGTCGCTAAAATTCTGGTTAAAAATAAAATATCCATAAAAATAAATACAGTATTTCAATATTTTATTCATACAATTTTCAGTTATAAATATATCGCGTTTTATGTTTTGCGAGAGATAAAGAATAAATTACAGAAAAACGAGCTGCGGTCGAAGCGATATTCATGTGGTATACCATCGTCTGTAATTTAATTGGCACACTCGCGTCATTCGCCGAGCACTTATTGACCGCTAACGAGCCTCGATACCAAATTGTCATATCGAGACACTTGTGCGACGAGTGGGAAATGTCGCTGCGCCATATTAGGTGAGTTCGGGAAGACAGATGTATGTATGTATGCATGTATGTATGTACGTGCCTCGGCCACTTTACAGTCGTACCTATAGGCAGGAAAACTCAGTAACTGCTTCGTGGAAATAGCTTCAAGTGCGTACGAATATACTTGTGCGAGGAGAAACTACAATCTGTTCTTCAAACCATATTCAACTGGCAGAGTTTACTTTCCACCTGACTTTCTGTTTAATTTTTCTGACGTAAGAGCTTATATTCTACCACTTTGCGTCTCTCATGCATGATTTCAGAGTTATATAGAACTGTTATATTCAGTTCGTCTCTTAATTTATAACGTCGTATCTCAGCAACTGAATCTTAACTTAGGTCTACACCGAGACAAAGACCGACAGCTCGGACACACCCTGCACATACCGTATCGGGAGAAATGGCTTTCAAACCGTAGATCCGCGAATGACATCAGCGCTAAAGAAGATACGCCAAGTGTCAATGTGACCGTAATTTGTTCACGATTACGTCATTAACAGTGATAAGAACGAATGGTTTGGAATATAGATCACTGCATCGTGTCAGCTCACTTGAAGCGCAGAATGTTAAATATAATTAGTGCATTCGTGTTATTAAGCTAGCACTCCATGACCTCACGCAGTGCTTGTCACGCACACAGTTTGCCGGAAGGAATCTGCGGTTGTTGATGACTTCAACTGTTCCCTATCTAATTCAACATAAAATCTATTATGTGTAATCGATATACTTTTTTCTTAATTTTTAAGAAATATAAATAAAAAAATGTGTTTTACCTTTCTCTACCTTGCTATATCAAATACATATCAAATACATATTTGTACATGTTATTCTTAACCTTCCGTTTTCTATCATATTTTTACTTCCTCCGTCCAACCCAAGCTTTTTTTACCGTTCCAAGTTTTTAAAAAAATATGGAAAAATTCAAGGTTACTTTTCAACATCTCTATTACATTATCAAATAGTTTTTTAACAAGATATTTTGGGAAGAACTGGATTCTGTCCTTCTTTATTTCAGAGAAATATTCTTGTGTCAGAAAAGATCCAGATTGCAGACGGAGGGTTAAATTATTTTGCTTCCATTTTTCTTTAAATTTATTGTTCTCACAAAAATGTGTATGTGAACGTTCGCAGTGAGCTCGGATCCATGAGTTCGCTAAGCTCAATAACTGTGTGGATCAGTCGCTCCTAGGAGAATATTTAATTCTATATAAAAATCGAAAAAAGCTATCAAGCATGAGAATTCTAGGTCAAATTCAAAAATTCATCATCACATAATGGTAATACTGATACTTTATAAATCATCTTATATCTATATAGAAAAATATTTCAGCAAAACCGTTCTTTCCCTATAATTAAAAGTTTATAGCGTACGTAGTAATCTATTATATATTATATATCTTGCAACTACAATTCGCAAACACAATTTTTTTTGTAAAGGATCACGCTGGCGCAGAAAGCTCGTTAGTTCGACAGTGGCATGAAAGTAAATGTAAATATCTCGGTGTTCGTGAGTTTGCTTGCTTCTCCGATACGAGAGGACGAGTTGAAAGCTCAAGATACTGCGGGAAGCGAAATTGGGTCGCCATCTCCGAGTATGCCTGACTTTACTTTATCATGACTTCTCTCGTCTAAGCGACGGAACGTTTCACTGATTCGCATCTCGTGGAGAGTCCCGTCGGTTGTTTCGTGCTTCGCCTCCCTTCTGCCACGCGGGATTCTTAAACGTTTGCGCGTCAGTCGCAAGTTGAATGCTAAGGATCGTCGCATCCGCCGCGTTTCTCTTTATAACTCGGCGTATTCATTTGGACCGCTTTGTGCGACGTTTATGCAGCACAGCGTTACGTTACGACGGTTTGCGTCCACCATGCCGTGCCTCGTAACAAAGCTGTCATTACGAGAAGCAAGCGAATAGATTCACAAATTTAATTTATTTTAATATTTTCACATACGTTATACGTTGCGTAATAATTTATTACAGGTTGCAAATGTTTGTTCATCGTGCATTATCAAAATGCACCAAATATGGCTCACAAAATGTAATTAAATCTCGGCATTCTCATTTACTGCGAAAATCCTTTAATTAACTTGCATATGTTTATACACTTTCTATACGATACAAGAAGCTTGTTGTTCGTTTCGTACATTTGTGCAAATACACACGGCGACTTACGAAGAACGTGCACTGTGATAAATATTCTTAATTCGCCATGAGTGTTCGCATCTAACACTTCGCAAAAAGAAATGAAAAAATAACGCGACTCGCAGAGAAAAAGAAACGATCGAAATTTTTATAATTAAAATGATAAAGTCAACGGAACCAAAATTTATACATATTTACATGCGGTAACTGTAAGCTCATTTAACTCAATGCCGAGTAGAAAAATTCTGCTTTAAAAGCTGCTCTTTATGTTCTTCCTTACTCTGCTACAAACACAAAGAGATGGTACCTCTCTTCCTCTTTTGTACCGCTTTCTTTTTTACGCGTGCTCGTCGAGTGGTAAATGTACACTTTTGCTATCCAACGGAATGATTAAGTACTGCGATTTTATTCTGCAGGATAAATGCGTCGCGACGGTTTATCTCTCGGAAAGTATGACCAAATTTGCAGACATAAAAACGCGATTAACTCGTCTAATCGGCTTTTAACTTTCCACCGGCGACATAGGATCTTTAGAGGCACCATTAATATTTTGATTGTGAATTCTGATAGATAAATTAAAAAATTTACAAAAAATACATAAAATATTATCTGACTTCTATGACGATAAAAATTCGTGTCCAATCTTTAACAAGTATTAAAGCTTTGATCAAAATTTTTTTCAGATTTTTATATAAGCTAAAACGATAAAAAAAATTGCTATTTTTCGAAAACCTCTATTGATGACGAAAGAATGTTTATACCCGAATAAAAATTCAATAAATAATTTTGTCTTCACCAATTCGTCGTGAAAAATGCATCACGTTAATTATGCTTTCTATAAATACTACTTTTAATTACTAGCCAGTTCTCGTTTAAAGAAAACGATGACGTCATCGAGGGAGAATTCAACTGGAAAGACTCATCGTATCCGTCCGTGCTTCTTTGTCTCCCACCGTCTATTTTTCCGTAATTTCTATTCTTTTCTGCTCGCGCGCCCTTTTTATATCTTTTTTTTTTTAAATTTAATTTTGCTGCCTATTTTAGTTACTCTTCTCGTTTTCACTTAATACACTAACGGTTCCTTAGTTTCTACTTCACCCTTGCTCTCCGTGCTCTGATGAACTCACCGAGAATCTTTATGACCCTGCCAGATGTCTCGCATGGCATTGACGCATCGCTTTTTTTACGGAGATTCCCGGTTCTATCAAGGAAAAATATAACTCGACGTTGCGTGGAACAACCGTGATGGGAAAATCGTGACTGTAAATGCACCTTTCGTCGGTCCACCTGTCACGCGATGCCCGGTCGAAACGAGAAATTGCATCGAAACGCGAGACACGAATTCTATTCTAAGATCGATATTACGTTCCGAACAATAGAAACGACGTTGATTATTTCAATGCTGAATACGACCAAGACTAATCAGTTATTTGAGGAATGATATCTAACGTTTCATTGAAACTGTAAAGTTGCAGCGACTGTAGCGAGATTGCTTTCGATTCAAGCGTTTCCATTTTCGACGATTATATACAGAAATGTTTTCCTCATTAAAATTAGGAACCCGTGTACACTAATTAAGCGTCGTATAACATTCGGCATACGTTTACGCTCAGCTCGCGTGTAATGCGAACAGATGACCTTACGGAGACGCCAACCGGCCGCTACATTATGTTTGGAATTTCATCCGGAGCTTGCATTCAGGTCCTGCAATAACATTCCAGCTGGCCCATGTGCTAGTTGCGAGCATCGAGTAAGACGGCTCCATCGTACAGCGGATTAACGATTAAGCGAGATGACTAATTTGTGACACAGACGGACATTAAAACAGTTTACTACCAATTTAGGCTTTCTAGTAGGAAACTTTTCGTCTAAATAATCATAATAATAAATAATAATATTGAAATAAATTACGAATTTGAAGAGAGACCCACTTTATGGGTCTGATAAAAACTTTTAAATTAACACATCGAATTCAAGATATATACGATGGTAAAACCGAGAGAATCGTGAGATAAGTTCGCATTGCAATTCTACTGCATCGTCAGAGATCTTACGAAGCGTTGCAGGCGAGATAATCCCGAAGAAACGACCTCAACGAAGTTTCGCGCAATTTCTAATCGGGTGCCTGGGACGAAACGCGATTTGAACAGTCTATCCCGAGCGAATATCGTCCGAGTTTCCTGGCGAACGGACTCGAGAACTCGAGGAGAGGTCGGAGAGTGGAAGATGCGATTGCTCGACCCAGCGGCGGAAGTGGCGCGGCGAAGCGAACAAGAAGAACGCAGAGACAGAGGGAAGATTGCGAAGGAAGCCTCGAACTGGGACTGGAAATAGAAACGAGGAGCTCGTTCCGGGGAATTTCATCGGCGTGAAGGGATGGAGAGGCGAGACGAGAGGGGAAGGTAAAAAGGGACGGCATCGGGTGCGAAAACTATTCAAACTGCGATCGTCGCAAAACGGCCGCGCCGCGCCGCGATGGATTTAGAGTGACTGCACAAACACACGTATTCTTATGTACATCCGCGATGTGACTCGCCTGCCAAATGACTGCGACGCCTCGTATATTTCAACGAGTTGAATCGACGTTTGGCGTGTCGCGGCACTTGCGGCATGTAATGAGTGGAGACCCTCCAATAACAGTCTGGACACGAACCGCAGTTTTGTATGTAAGATAGTAAGTATAACAATACAAATCTGTGAGATACAAGAACATGCATTTATTATTTCTTTCTCTATCTCAGTCTGTTTTATCTTTTTTTAGTTTATTTCTCTCTCTTTCTTTCTTTTTCAGGAATTGTTAAAACATGACGGATCAATCAAAAGTGACTTTCTCGTGTCCAGACTCTTATTAGAAGCTCTCTAATAATGTAGAGACTCAATAATAAAGTTTAATAACAAACAATTTTATTAAAACAAAAAGAAGGGTATACGTACCTATTTTCTTTTTTTTTGCTGCCTCATTCTAACTTGTACCATTTTCTCTCTAAATTTTTTGAAGTAAAGTCTCACTCCAAGAGAGTGGAAATACAGCCATTTTTGGAGAAGAGTAAAAATATTTCACTTCTTAAAAGAGTCAATTTTTACTCTTTTTCGAGAAGTGAAATATTTTCAAAAATCTTTTCCAAAAATAGCTATATTTTCATTTTCTTCGAGTGAGATTTCACTCCAAAAAATTTAGAGATCAGTTACTCATTCTAACTTACTGAAGTTAACAAAAACGACGGAATAATGAAAAGTTTGTCGTCTCGTGACCAGACTCCGTTGTAGTGTTTCTAGTAATATTCACTCAACAATGCCAATGAAGAGAATACGACGATAGCCGCAATATGGCCGTCCAATGCGGGCTCCTAAGAATTTCGAAGCTCCTCACGGTTGACGTGGATTTATTCATCTCGCGACGCGGTTTCAGATCTCGGGGTGTTCTCTCGTTCATAAGAACATTTTTTTTTTGTTTCGTCGAGCTAAAATTATTTCTGGTCTCGTTGCTGCAACGGAGATATTTCATTGAGTACAAATAGATTTACCGGAATATTTATGGCGACCATTTTAAACGCACCGTTGCGGGGTTTGTACGATTACAGCGTCGACTGTTTGCTCTCAGCTTAGAACGGACGTGGACCACTATGATTATTCTATTCAACGGTATTCACCCCGACCGGATTCGGAGCGAGCTGCTTTTTACGAGCAGCGAGGAAGAAGAATGGCCCGTTCTGATCGAAGGACTTGTCCGCGACTTGAAACGCAAGAGGTCTTTACGAGCGGAAAGGAGTTCGAGCGGAGATAAAGGTTCTGAGAAGCGAGATAAACGTGAAATTTTTAATCTTTAAACCTCGAGAATTTAAACGCGAGATTATCCGGCTAGATATTAAGAGGACGTATTGTATAAAAAGGGGAAAAAAAAAGAAGCAAAAAATTATTTCCGCAGAACCGAGAGAAAGTAATTTTTTCGACGCATGCAGCCGATGTTGTGTAAACGCCGTTATTAATTGTAACCAAGTCCAGTGTCCACTCTGTATCATAAAAGAAGAACGGGTAGTTGCATAACAGCTTTGTGACGCGATAAAGAACACGCCGCCGTTCTAAAGTTCTGTCTCTCTTTCATAACCGCGTCTCTATATGTCACTTTTTGTTCGCGCGAATATATTGCAAGAACGGAGACTACAGTGCGTTCATTCATTTGCAGGAATTGCCGTTTCATTGCTCGTTTCTGCGACATTTCCCGTCCACCCGTGATTAAACCTATGCTGAGAAAGACTCAATCCGCATACATCGATTCTCGCGCGCATAAAGTTTCCTTCCCACCTGAGTCCGCACTCATCGATTATCCCACTGGAATACACGTGATCTATTTTCGGCGTAGATCAAACGTTCCACGAGACGTCAGAATTAGACGCGTCGAATCTGGTTCTCGCGAGTTGCACATAAATCGTTTATACTGTACAATTCAACGTTAAAAGAGATTTAACAGTTTTTCCAAGGGATTTCTGCCGCTCTTTCAATTCGTACCGATTATAGCACGATCTCGTCAATCCTTTTCCCTTTGAATGATGCACCTTTTTGTCTACGTCAAATATCGAGGGATTATTTACCACTTTATCGTGAGAATATTAATCTGGGTTATCATTCTGAAAGATCCTCTCTGAGGAAAATTTTAGTCGATATAGTAATATAGTCGCTCTCTAAAACTTTTAGAGTTAAAGTTCACTCCGAAGAGTAAAATCTTACTTAAAGACTGAAAATTGAGATACCTCTTTTTTTAAGACTGGCTCAATTTTCGCTCTTTTGAGTGAAATTCCACCTCAAAGAATTTAAAGAGAACGTGTACTACATATTTCGAGTAAAATTTTTCTCGAAGAGAACGTTTTGGAATGTAAATAGTCCAAGAATACTTTCAAGTTTATTCGACAATGATATCTTGATTTCCAGCTAGTCCCACCCCACCCTTTTAAATATTGACAGGATAATTTAACGATGTCCACTGAAAAACGGATGGTGTCTGCATTTAACTCACGTACATCCGGCCATAGCTTCCGGCCGCCGAACATCTCAAAAACCCTTCGCGTGCCCAGTTTCTTTTACTTCAATAAATCGATAATATTTATTTATTGTTTTCTTTAGCTCTTTTCGCTTGCTAACTTTGCCACAAGTAGACAGATATTTCTACTTCAAGAATTGTATTATCACTTTTTCTAAACACGAAGTAACAATGATTTCTATCGCCTTTTA